>NW_017387734.1:428114-475607 GCF_001664035.1 Metschnikowia bicuspidata var. bicuspidata NRRL YB-4993 | reverse complement strand
CAAGACAGAGGTCTATCAATACAGAGGTACCCGATAAATCAACACAGAGGTCCACGATAGACTAATACAGAGGTCTAAATCAATACAGAGGTCCACGATAAATTAATACAGAGATCCAATGATAAACCAATAAGGAGGTCTAAATTAATACAGAGGTCCACGATAAACTAATACAGAGGTCCCCGATAAATCAATACAGAGATCCCCGATAAATCAATACAGAGGTCTAAATCAATACAGAGGTCCCCGATAAACTAATACAGAGGCCTACCTCATCACAGGCTTCAAAAGGCTTTTCTCATGGAATAAAGTCGTTGGTTTGGCTGTTGGGTATGTACCTTAGATGTGCCCGTGGTATGAGTGAGCATCCTGATAGTTCCCAGACTCATTTGGAGTCTTTCCATTGATGGACCTGCTATGGTGGTGTTTATTGTACAAGATTTGGTCAACCTGCTGGCCCAATTTTAATTATAGAGGACGACCTTGATGTTACTATTGGATATTGGAGATTCTGTAGACCCTAGGGGGAACCGCACGTCAATACTCAAACATCCAAACGTGAACGGTCATTGCAAACAAAATTCAATCATGAATGTAAACCCCTGAATCCTTCTCTCGTATTTTTTGATCTAATTTCACTTTCTCCGTGATGATAATTGTGACAGCTATATATAGATTACCGCTCTGTAGGGAAGAAGATTCCGGTCACCAGAACGGGCGAAAACTACTGACCGACAATTGACCTCAAAGGCGGCTTCAGCAAGAACTTTGTGAGACGACGGAAACAAAAGATACTCCTGAAGACTATTTCGTCCATGCGATGCTTGAGCACTATGCCCGTGAAGTGGACTAGAGAATCTCCGACAATATCAATCACTTATTTCGCCAGCTCTTTTTCAGCTGACTGTGCTAACGCACAAATGATAAAACGACAGCCTGCTCAACGTATCACCAGTGGCACTGCAATACTATCGCGCAGCTAAAACGGAAGCACCACTAGTTCCACTTGGCCATTCCTCTTGGTTATGCAGAATCGTTATAAACACAGCTCCTCGGTAAACCGAACCAACTCAAAGGCTCCAATCATCATGTACCATGTCCACGAATCTGCCATGGTATCCATCCGACCCAACGTATCCACAAGCATCCCAAAGCGCACCCTCAAGCAATACAGACTTTTATTTTGATGGATTCATCTGATTGAAAAATGTAAGGATTGATAGACACTTCATTTTCCAGACTGCTTTTCGCCAAGACGTCTGTTGGACACCCGCCTGCTATCATCTTGTGGACATTTGCAAACAGCCATAGCTCGCTTATTCTTGATGCAAAACGGGCATCGTGTTGTTTCTCAGATTCTGAATCTGGAATAAGTCAAGGGGCCTGAAACTTCGATGTGATCCATTCCATTAGCTCCACAAGGCCACGGCCGTCACGGCCCGACACGCATTTAACTGTGTACCTATCAGCCGGGATTTCGGCCAGCAACCTCAACGAAGCCTCAACAGAGTGGCGGACCAGAGCTAGCTGCAGGTCGGCCACCAAGTCTGTTTTGTTGATGGCAACACAGAAATACGTGCCTGCCAACTGCTCCTGTTGCACCACTTTACTTCGAAGCTCGTCGTACAGCTCGTGCAATCTCTCGACACTTGTGCCGTCCACGACCCACACCACGACGTCCACACTATCGAAATAATTGCCCCAGAAGCTGCGGAGCGTCAGCTGGCCGCCAATGTCCCAGGCGTTGATGTGGAAGTCCTGCCATGCAAACGTGTGGATCTGGAATCCCATGGTGGGCGCGACGCTTTGCGTGTCGCAGCCCATGAGTTTCCGAATAATGGTGGTTTTCCCCGAATTGTCTAGGCCGAGCACCAACACTCGGATTTCGCTGTCTTTCTCTTTTTGCTTGCGGATGATGCTTAGTAATCCCATGCTGCTCGTGTATGCTGGGTTGCGTAGTACTTGGATAGGGGTTATAGGGAGGGGGCAGTTTTAGTCTGTATGTTTTGTGGGATCGGCTTTCCGGATTCTAAAGAGTTCCAGGTTTTGAATACTATAGAGTTTCAGGAAAATCCAGTTACTTCAGAGTTAACTTCAGATACATGTGCTTGTGCTTCAGACTCTAGAGTTCCAGTACTTCAAATATAGACACTCGAGTCAACCCTTGATTTTCCAGAGGTCTTCCGGTAAATAAGTTGAGGTTTCCTGAAATAGTTGATGCCTGAGTCCAGATGTTCTAGTACATCGAGGCGAGAATTGGTAGTCCGGATGACGACGGCTCAGATAGTAGCGCAGGTTTCCAATAGTCCAGCAAATATGAATAGCCCAAGGGTTCACAACCACGTCTTTTTAAGCGCTCTGGCTTCTCAAAATTTCTAAAATCAGAGTGGGTTAGACGGAGTCACCATGAATGTAAGAAGCTACATACCGGTGCCAGCCCCAGCTTGACTATCCTGCCGGAGGCACGGGTGTGACCGCTCTCCGCAGTCCACCGCGACGGCGATGCGCCTGCATCATGGCGTCACCTCGCAATCTGGAAATTAACGGCAAATCAGTTCTCTCGTCTTCAGGACGACATGTCTCGCCCCAAAAAACAGGCAACGTTATTCGAGCTCGGGAAGCGACATGAAGTTATTCCAGAAAAACCTTCGCCTGTGTCAGCGGCAAGCTCAGAGCCCGTGGCGGCCTCAGTGCCTTGTCCACTATGCCAGACTGCCATGGACAATTTCACTATGGACAACCGGATCCGCCATGTGGAAGAATGTTTGTCCATTGCAGCGATCGGAAAAGACAGCCTACCGAAGCAAATGTTGCGATGTGCGGATCTTCCGGTTTCGAAGCCAGAGGCCCCAGTTCTGAGGGAACTGCATGCAATTAAACACGAGACTAACTTGGGCCTTGTGGATAGCACAGAACCGTCGTTTTCCGACGACAAGCAGCAGATTGTCATCAACCCGCGTATCAAGCGCAGGTCCAGCGGCAAAGTTCCGGAGCCAAAGCGGAAGCGGGACCTCGGCTTGCCACAAAAAGAGATGCTTCGGTATGTGAATTCGCAGCCAACTGTGAAAAGACAGAGGGACACGGCACCGAAACCCGAGGACGTGGGGGAAACGGAAGGCGTAGTGCCGATGGAGCTTCTCCAGTCTTCTCGCAAAACGGAGATCCCCGACTTGAAAACATTGAAATTCCCCATATCTCTGACCAGTGTCTACCGCCTATCAGTAGATGCTTTCTGCTACAAGCCCCATGAGACTATTCACCAGTATTTCCTCTCGCACTTTCACTCAGACCACTACGGCGGCATCACAAAGAAATGGTGTCGCGAGCGGACCATCGATTCGAAAATCATTTACTGCTCAGAAATCACCGCAAGGCTTCTCGGAATCCGATACAGCGTCGCCCCCTGCCACGTGTTTTCGATGGCCAACGACGTGCGCTACAAAATCCACTCATTCACCCACAGCATCGAAAATGGCGGTGAGACGTCGGACGAAAAAACCCCCGGTGTCTATGTCACATGCATTGATGCCAACCACTGTCCTGGGGCAGTGATTTTTCTATTTGAGGGCGTCTCCATAGATGGCAAGTCCACATTTAGTCTTCACTGCGGCGACTTCCGGGTAAACAGAAGCATAATGCTTCACCCCTTGCTCAGGGACTTTCTTGTTGGTGCTGGAAACCGGCTTGAAAATGTCTATCTCGATACCACGTACATGACCCCCAAATACAACTTTCCAAAACAGGAGCAGGTCTGTGGTGCTGTGGCAGATTTGATCCACGAGTTCTCAAACAACGACGGGCTCGTGAAGGAGGTCTTCGGCAATTCGTTACAGAGCCGTATCACGGATTTTCTTCTGTTGCGGACCAAGGCCAAACCCAAGAAGTACCTCATACTCGTAGGCACGTATCTCATTGGAAAAGAGAAGCTCGCGGTTGCGATCCTGAAACGGCTTGGAAACTCGCCCATATACGTGTCGAATGTGAACAGCCGCGGAGATAAGGAACACATTGTGCGGAGTTACCACGACGAGTACCTTGACTCTGTGCTCACATGTGACCCCGTGCCCACCTCCGAGCATGACGTGATGATCCACCTTGTGCCGATGAAAATTGCTGGCAATATCCTGGAGCTTCATAAGTATTTCAACCACAACGGATATCACAGCCATTTCGAAAGATGCATTGGTCTTCGGCCAACTGGGTGGTCTTTCAAAACACCAGAGAAAGGAGCAGCTAGTCTGGCCCAAACAGAACCACACGCCGAGGAGCCTGTCAATATAGACGATGCTGAAATGTCACTTCTGTCCACGGCACTACTTCTTCGAAAACAACCCGAGTACACTCATCTTGATGTGGTCAAGCAGAACCCGAACACGCGAGCTGGGAAGGTCGACAGTACGACATACCGGATATACTCCATTACGTACAGCGAACACCTGTCGTTCCGAGAACTCTCGTTTTTTGTGGTGTTTTTTAACATCCAACACGTGATTCCCACAGTTAACACGTCTAATCCATATAACGCTCAGGCAATGGCCGAAATCATTCGTCGTTGGGAGACAATCAGAAGCATTCTCATGGGTGGAAGCTCGGATTTGCCTTCCCGTATCCGAGAAGAGGTCAAAAGTGTTTCTTTAGCCGACTTCTAGATTTGCGTTTGCCATGAATTTTGATCTGAACCACATTTGCAAAAGTTTGATTATTCTTATAAATTTTTCTATACACACCTGATACGATTAGAATGCTTTTCAATCAAGATGATGGGCGCAGTGACTGAAGACTCTGTTAGAAGTATTCGTATTTTAACCATATTGTTACTTCCATCAAATATTCGAATTGTTGAATTCCTTTTAGAAGCTCTTTTATTATGGAGGTTACTGCTATTTTATATCTTCTAATATCCTTTATGGCTTCTGCTTAATAGAGAGTAAAGGTCTTTGATTTGAAAAAGAACCTTCAATACGTTTTGATGTTGTTTACATTAGACTTAATCATGTTTGTGTCTAAATCTCAAAATATTATTTGAAGTGTAATCTCTGCAGTTCATTTTTCACATAATATTGTTACAGACACAACTTATGTTACTAAAGAGTGGTTTCTAGCTGTGTATATGTGTGCTATTTGATAGCATGATCAATTTGCTTTTATGGCCTTCGTCCTTTTGAATCAAGAAGTTTCTGTTCTTAAAGTTCAATATTCCGCTGATATATAGAGTTTTAGAATATAGTGTCACTGTAACGTGTTGGATTAGATAGAATGAAGTTGAGCAAGTTATAAAGCCTTAAGCGTATATATAACATCAACATTACTCTATTATATCCCCTGTTAAGCCGGGATTGCTATCGTTATTGTGTTGTTGTCCTTTTAAAATGTAAGTAGGTATGGTATTGCTTTATTTTAAAACAAAATTGGCCAAAACTATAAAAATAAATAAATTTCAGCGTCCTTTGCCCATAGCATACGACACTGCTAAATGTGATTACGTGAAAAAGCTGGACTATAGAGACGATCAGAAAGCCTTCAATTCACTTCTTGCAATGCGTCTACCAAATGGCCACATGCCGTATTGCGAATACGAAGTGAAAATAGTCTTTCGTAGCAGTTAGTATAAATATGACCGAGAGTTCGGGGATTTGCGGCATTTTTTTTGGTATTTGAAGGGAACTCAAGGTGTTGGGAGGGAATACCGAGAGATATAGGCATTACGAGTGGTTCGAGTAGAACAAAGAATAGATCAACTTTGATAAATCTGCTGGGGGCTTGTATAGGGAACTATTCAAAAAAATTTGAACGGGTTCCTTGTTATATTATTCAAACATGAAATATGCAGCGGGTTCAGCCATTTATTACAACTTTGCCAACATTTCGCACCCAAAGCGTTACTTAATTAATTTGCAGAATTGTTTTTGTCTAATAAAATGGAGTCACAGATGAGCATGGTTACAAAAGCCCACATCACAGCATTCCCGATCCAAAGCTCATCCATTACAAGGAAGCCCTTTCAATAGACAATTCATGACTCAAGCACTTCTATAGGGCTTGCGCAAGGCTTTGTTGGGCCAGGCAACATCGCTATATGCACCACCCAAAGAATCTTCAGCTAAGGCAGAAGCGACAACACAGCAAACAAGTTCTAAAGCAAGCCATCACATTTGTGCGCAAAAACTCTTCTCCACCTTATTGCCGAAATGCGCTGAAATTGAGAGGTGTAGAAAATGCCAGTCTGCGGGCCATGAGTGGACTCGGACATTTTTCGCACCTGGCTAAAAAACATCCGGGACCAGAGCCACCTTCGACCAAACACGTGAGACATTGGTGCACTCATTTTGAGGACTCTGGAAACACGAATCCACACGGCAAAAACAGTCAATTTGCACCGAGCGCATCACAAAAACATTCTATTTTTTGCTCCGCCAAACCATACAATGACAGTGGCAATTCTGTGGCGCTCGACGCCCAAACTGACCCGGGCCGTGGCCTTGGCGCTTTTCTGGACCAGTGTCACCATTCTTATAGTGAAGGTCAAATACTTGCAAAATCCGGATGAGCAACGGGCGCTCCATGACATTGTCATACCTTATATCCAGCTCGTGCCGCGCTACGCAATTTTCTATCCGTGGGTGTTTGTCACGGCCATTTTCGCCGAGATCTCGGTGATTTCTTTTCTTTTGGCGTTTGGCGTTCTCTACGTGTCCACGGGATACGTGGAGAAGTTCTGGGGACACCGCGAGGTGCTCAAATTCATTGTCATTGTGGGCGCCATCACCAACTTGTCCACGGTGGTGATCACGATTGTGAGCAACATCTTCCGTGGCGACGTTTTGGGCATGGATAAGCCTTTGGGAGGCGGCGTCTCCTACTACTTTGGCTTTTTAGTGGTGTTCAAGCAGCTCATTCCGGAGCACAACGTGGTGTTGTTCCAGGGCCTTGTCAACTTCCGCGTCAAGCACTTGCCTTTCTTGCTGCTCATCATCGTGTCGGTGTGGTCGGCGGCCGCCCGCACCTTGTATCCTGTTCTTCCGTCGGTGCTTTCGTTTTTCGTGGCCTATAACTACTTGAGGTTCCACCAGTCGTTTTTTGCGGACCCGCTTCTCCCGATCACAAGCGCCAGCGGCGAAAGCAGCAGCACGTACTTTGTGAGCGGCGATGCTTCGGACGCGTTCCAGCTTGTCGAGTTCTTTCCCAGTGCGTGCAAGCCGTATTTGGGCCCAGTCATCAATAGCATATACGACGTGTGTGTGCTTTTGGGCATTGTCACGCCATTCAACGACGACGCGGTGGAACAGAGCAATATGAGGGTGCAGAAGCTATCTGAGCTGGTCAACCAGGCCAATAACCTGCTTGCCAATTCCGTGGCGGAGAGGAGAAGACAGGTGGCTTTGCAGGTGATCGAGGACCGCACCAGCCATGCATAGATTGGCGTGTGATGGTTTGGATCTTTGGACGCGGAGACGGAGCTTCCAGTGAAAATGTGGAGTCATGATGTGTGTGGAGCTTGGGCTCGGCTGCTTTAAGCGTTGTGTGTTGACAGTCCGGTGAGCAGGATCCTGCTTGCCCTGCTCATGGCGTTTGTTTTCCCACAATTCTTGTGATCAAGCGCCAAATGGAGGACCCGGGTGATCTCTTGGTTGAGAAGAATTGATCAGTGTAAGCCATGGTGCTGATGCTGTGACGGGGCGCCGACTAAGTTACGTGCTCTGATACATCGTATGTCTGATGAGGACTTTTCGGGTCTTGTTGTTGGACGTGTCGTTCGATGAGATTTCAGATCCGTCTGGACCACAATCTCCTCAGGCCTTCTGTTAGGAAAGCAACGTGCTTGGATTTGCGCAAGCTCCGTCTCCATATCTCAGGTGCGGGTGGCTGATCTGAAACACTTTTCAGCAATGTTTTCGGCTTGGCTCAAAGGGCGCTGGATAAGTATTCGGTGCAATTCGTTCTTGGCGGGTATCCCAGCCCCAGGAATGCTGCTATTCAAGCTCTGACCCGCCAGTTCTCAATATTTCGTCTTGTGCCGGTTTTGAAACGGTGGTTTGGACGAGGCCCGCTGCCCTAGAACATGCTCTCCAGTCTGCAAGCCAATTCAACATGGTGGTGTCTCACATATTATCTGATCCAGTCTTGCTTCCACTTTCACCATGTTGGAAGTTGCAAATTAAAATGAGTTGGAAGAAAGGGTGCTAGAATATGTTATGAAGACGTTGTACGGAACCGAGAGATTAGAAAGAGCGAGAATGGAAGGTGGAGAAACAAAAGCAGCGAAGGGAAGAAGGAGAATTGGTAGAAGGAGAAATGAAAGAAGGAGAAATGGAAGAAGAAGAAATGGACGAAGGAAAATCAGAAGAACGGTTCTACAAGAGTGAGAATTGCTAGAACAAGAATCCCAGAAAAGAGATTCGGAGGAAAGAGCAGACGGAGCAAGAGTACCAGAGTGCGGAATAAAAGGGATGTAGGCTTTGGGCCCGGCCCTAGAGCAGGTCCGCAGGGCCAGCGGGCGCTCCGTCCCAGCACGCGAAAATGAGCGAAGACCGATCAGCCAGCACCAGGAGAAAACACGGAAAACACCGAAGACAAACGAAAACAAAACAAAAGCAAAACAAAAACAAAAACAAAACAGAACCAAACCAGGCGCCAACCAGCGGCCTACTGCCAGATCCGCGCATATTCTCTTCCGCTCATCAACCGTGTGCTTCTTGTTCGGTGTGGCCCTGGTTCCTCTAGACGGCGCGGCTCCACACCCACTGGTGGCCCTGGCGCGGTCTGCACAGACCCTGCGGTGAGGCGCGAACAGACAACAAAAAAATTATAGCTCCAAACTCCTAATACTTCCATCGAGCGCCAGCCCCAGCAGACCTCCGTGAATTGCGCAGCACCCCTCCAGCTTCCCCTTCCATGTTGAATGGAATGAGATTTCGGCCCAAAAGCACGGGCGCCGCCCCCGCCGGCCACTTGCCCATGCCTGGCGGCTTCCACCGAATCAAAGCCGTGCGTGCCAACCGCCTTTGGCTCGTGGTGTTTGCACTTTTTTTCCTCTGGGTTTTCAGGCCGCTCCGCTGGATCCCCAGTTTTTCTCGCCATCACCCGGTATACCCGCCCGGCCTTCCGCCCGGGTGCAAACACACGGTTTCGTCCGCGTCGCCCTACATATACCCGCCGATCGAGGACGCGGATTTGTTGCGTCAGATTGGCGTCACCAACCTCATACACATCACCCCCGAGGATGCCGGCCGTCCGCTGCGCATGGAGTCGTTGAGCTCCCTCGACGACGCGGATCCGGTCAAGCAGAAAATCAAAGAGGACAACGAGAACGCGGCGTCCAACGAGGCGCGCGCCATCAATCACTTCAAGAACCAGGCCAAGGTGGTGTTCTCGCCCAAACTGGCCAAGAAGAGCCCGAAGATCGTCATTGTCACGGCGCTCGACTTCGACCGGTACCCAACAGCCTCGCTCGCCAAGCTCGTGCAGAACAGAGTCAACTATGCCCATGAGCACGGCTACGGGATCTACGTCCGGTGGGCCCAGGAATTTGTCCCCGAGCTAAACTCGATGGACTTTTTGGGCGATGTGGAGCGCTCGAAGTGGATCCGCCTTTTCTGCGTCCGTGCGGCCATGTTCGCGTTCCCCGACGCAGAGTGGTTCTGGTACTTTGACCAGGACGGGCTCGTCACCAACATGAAGGTGGACCTCTACTCGTACTTGTTGACGCCAGACGCGTGGCGAGGCGCCAACCTCAAGGAGCAGCCGGTGATTCCACCAAGAGGTCTCATCAAGACCTACAAGAACCTCCGGCCTGCGAACGTCGACTTGATTTTCACCCAGTCCGAGACCAAAATCGAGACCAACTCGTTCCTCGTGCGCAATTCCGAGATTGGCCGCGCCACCATCGAGACCTGGCGCGCCAGGCATTACTTGGAATACAACAACTTCCCCTACGGGCCTGACTCCGCCATCACGCACATCTTGCAGTGGCACCCGTTCGTGTTGAGCAAAACGTCTATTGTGTCTGCGCGCACCATCAACTCGTTCTTTGCTGAGACTGTCTCTCTGGAGGACAAGGCCACCGACCACATGCACTACTTTCCGGGGGATTTCGTCGTACAATGGGCGAGCTGCGGCACCAGCACCGAGTGCGACCTGATCTTGCAGAAGGTTGCTGGAGATGTGTAGTGCGGAGCATTAATCAAGAAGTGAGTTCTGTCAATGGAAGGGACGGGGACTGCAGACCCGGCGATATCGACAGCTGGCGCGAGCACAGGTAGATGCTCCAGTTCGTACGCATAATAAACGGTAGCAAAGTATAGTTATCCGGTTGCGAGAGTCTCCAAAAGCTCCAGCAATATGTGTTTTATTTCACTCAACGTAGATAAGTATGGTTGTATGATGTGACTGTATCGAATTCCTGGACAGCGCCCAGGGAACGTTCGTTGTTGGCCTCAGTCCTGAGAACCATGGACTAATTCCACCAGAGGATGAAGAAGTACCGTTGGCCTGATTCTCAGACGAGTGTACGACGTAGAGTATAAGATTAAATGATAAATTCTAAATAGCAGCTTAGAAAGCCTTAGTGGTGTAGGTCCAAGTGTTTGTTGGAGTGAAAGACCAGAAGGTGATCAGCACACCATCAGAGCTCCACCACGACGACACGGCACCGGTGTCATTGATATGGGTGCCTCTAGGCTGGAACACACCTTGGAAGGCACCGATCAACGAGGTTCCAAGATCAGATGGGACGTGACTGGAGGCGATGGCTGGGGCAGCAATGATGATGACAAAGAGGACCAACACCACAAAGTACAAAGTACAGTACTTTCTCACCATTCTCTTTCTCAACTTGGCTTGTTTCAAAGAAAAGATTGGAGGTCTGATAAGCCTGGAAGGCTTCAACCAGAACAACATGGTGGAGTGCCATCTGTCAATCAACGGAACGAACAAGACAGGCAACTGCACAAACAAGATCAAGTGAGCCAAGATAAAGTCACCTGCAAATTCAGACATCTCAATAGTCTTAGCACAGAATTCTCTGGCGGGCTGGGTGAAGGCCATGTAGCCCATACCACTTCCGTACCATTTTCCGGTCCAGAATGCAGTGTTCGACTTATCGTGCTTGAACTCTCTGGTCAAGAACAACAAGGTCATCAACTTGAACAAGGTTCTTTGGATGTAAATCATCGTGATAACGCCCAACAACACTCTCGCGAAGTTGAAACTCTCCAAGACCCAGATAACAATGAAGAAGACCAAGTGCACAATAACTGCAACACCATGTGCAACTCCAGCGATAACAGCACCAGTCTTCTTGCAGCACAAGCCCAACATTGGACCCGCACAACAAGCCAAACCGAGACACACAGCCAAGCAGCCCATGTCAATGAGAACAGGGGCCAAAGCGCAAATAATGATTCTGACAGTGGAATTGACCGTGATAGGATCAGTGGAGTCTCTTCCTGAGACTGACCACTCAGTGACACCAGTTTGGGCGTTGATGAAAGTGTAAGCGACAAACAAAGCAGCAGTGTAAAACACACAAGGAAGGAAGTCAGCAAATAAGATGTTGGCTCTGTGAGCTCTGGAAGCGTCACCTGCGCCCTTCTCCGAGATGTCACCGGTCAATTTTCTCTTGAAACCAGTGATTCTCGATCTGGAAAGCTTGACATACCCAATCCAAGAGTTTCTGTGCCACTTAGTGTTACCACGCGAGAGCCATCTGATAAAGTCACGGTAGTCAAGGAAGAAGTCTTCCCATGCGAACTGATGTGGGTTGAACACGAACGGGGAAAACATCAAAGCAGATAAAGACGCCCAGAACCACAACAAAGGAGCTTGCCAGTGTGCAACAGAACCAAACAAAATAATCAACATGGATCTAGCACCCATGTAAATTGAGGAGTCCGCAAATCTGGAAAACAAAATGGAGAATGGAATACGCGAAGTAGCAAAACCTCTTCCGGTAGAAATGTACCTGGCACCTCCAACAGTCAAATCAGTAATCAATGACGTGGAATAGATTTGAGCAACGAAAACTTCGAACAACGGAGACAACGAGACAAAATGTCTAGCAAATCTCTGAGTAGCCTTCCAAAGACCTCTTTCAATCAATTCTTGAACAGCCAAAGGAATGAACGAGATGAAGAAAACAATGAAAATAGACAATGTATAACGTCTGATCCAATCCACTGCAGGGTCCAAGTTGTAACAACCATAAGGTTCCAAAACATCGGTGACGGGAACGTTTTTGTCGTAATCACACAAGATCGATTCGTGTGCCAATGAGTTCAAGTTTGCCAAAACCAACATGAAAGTTTGCAAAGACAATTGAATGAACAAGTTGTTAATGTGGAAACCAGGGTGACCGTAGTAGAAGGACAAAAATCTGTCCAAAGGCAATTGGGTTGACAAGTAGTAGTATTCTCTTGACAACATTTGCTCACCCATACCAGCACCAATCTTTGTCGTAAAGTTACAAATGGAGCCGAACCCCATATCTCTACCCTTACCACATTGGTAGTACTCACAGTGCTTGATTCTTCCACCTCTCAACATTGCGTTCATACCAGCATAGATATCTTCGTTCAAGTGTAATCCCTTCTGGGCCTTAGAAACACCTCCTCTCGTTAACATGAATGTTGCGTTCAAGAAATCAGGGTGACCATAATGCAATTTGCCACCAACTTGCGCCAAAGTTCTAGCAAACAAAGTACCAAAAGTTTGTTCCTTACCAGCAGCAACATCACCCAAAACACCGGAGTTTTCAGAGAAAATGTACTCTCTCGCACCTAAGATGGCGACTGGAGCGGGTTGTTCTTCGTCATCTTTTCTCAAGTCCGGAGCGTAAGGGTTGACGTGTTCCACGTTCAATTCCTCAAACTCAGCCAAAACAGATCTGATTTTTAAACACTCCTCAAGATAGTTGTCTTGATTCGCATCAATCAACTGGATATATTCACCTCTGTGGAAAATGACAGAATGATTTTGGTTATCAGATTTACCATCACCCAAGATTGGATTACCAGACAATTGAACTCTAAACTTAGGGCGACGTGTACCATTTTCCAAAACTTCACAATGACCATCAATCAAAGCAGAGAAAACACGAGGCTCTTCATCTTCGTTCAAAGGTGGTTCTTCATCCAAGAAGGCAATTTGCAAATCAGGGTAGGCTCTCAACAAAAACTCAGCATTTTCCATCTCGTCCTCTTTAAACTTGGACAATCTCTGCATGGACACAATAAACTTGAATTTTCTTCTGGCCATTTTCTCCAAAGCCATCTCTAAACCTTCGGGATCACCACCAAAATATTGAACCAATTCGGGGTTTTCAACACGGTATAACAATTTGATTGCTCTTGCATAGTTCATGAAACCAGAAACAGTACGGTACAAAGTTTGAGATCTCAAGGATGCCCAAATTCTTGTTCTTAATGTGTACTCTGGTGCAGCAGACTTGAAACCAATACAGTAGAATGGCAAGTCGTTGATCTTAGACTTCAAACCATCTTCATTTTCTCTCTCTTCCTCTTCACCATTCTCAAACGCTGCAGTTTCCTCCGCCAAGATCTTGGTATCTTTGACAAAGCAATCCCACTCAACAGGGTGTAACTGTTTCAAGTATTCCAACAAAGTGACTCTGGAGAATTGATCATCTTCCCTGATAATTTCCTTCAAAGACAACAAAATCTTTTCGGCGTAGTGAGGAGTGAAAACAGTGAAAGTGGGCATGTTGTCAACGGGCAATGGTTCATAGATTGGCGTGGCCAAGGATTGAGCAAAGAAAGAGATACGTCTTTCAGCTTCAGAGTTTCTTGGGAAAAACTCCGTCTCAAAGTTGTTGTCATCTTGAGACACGAAGAAAGTTGGTGCTCTCAAAGTTCTCTTACCCTCAATCTCTGATGGAACTTGGTGGTACAACAACTTTTGAACGTGATCGATAGCCAACAAGTGTTCTCTGTACATAGAAATGACGATAGCGTTCCAGACTTGAGAAATCAAAACCTTAGGTTTGTATTTGATTTCCATCTCGGTTGTCGCCAAAATCTTAGAGTAAATTCTCTTGGGCAATCTCGTAAAAATGTTTCTCCATGGAGTCAAAATGGAAATGCCCAAGTAGAAAGAACGGCCAATAGAGAACACACAGTTGCACACAATGTACCACATGTATGTATCCAAGAAGAACAACAACATATCCACAAGGATCATCAACGCCAATACAATTTTTGCTTGTTGCTTGCACAACTTGTCACCAAACCAGTAGTCACCGTTACATCTCATAGTCATTGTCGATAAGTTTCTGATGGGATCTCTCAAGGACAATGTCAAGAAGAAATACGACTCAGTCAACTTTGCGGCAAAAATCGTACACCAAAGAAGATATGACATCCACATGTCCAAACCCTTCAACTTGTGGAAGTTTGCAGTGAAGAATTGTTGGGCAAGATATTTGCGCGAGCTCTTGTTGAGGTAGGGCGTAAACAAACCACCTAAAGGCATAACAGCGAAGAAAAGTAAAGTGGCGATGGCAACAAAGAATCCAACAATAGACAAAACTTGTGCTGTCTTGGAGATTGCACTCAAACCAGCCCAGTAGAACGTGAACACAATAGGAGCAAGGTTGACAAGGAAGATCAAAAGCAAGAACATCAAACGGCGTGTGAGTCTCTGGGCACCAGCCCACTCTCTTGGAACAAACATCCACTCGAAAAAGGTAGCAAATATTTGAATCACGCATGCAATGACACCACCAATCGCTGGAGCAGCCCATTGCGAAGATGCTGTTGGCTGATTGTTGAGGGTCTGGACGTAGTGTTGAGTATACAACGTTGGAGCGTTGTAAGCAGTGTACATCCAGTAGATACAAATGTGAATAACCCAAATTCTGTTGAAATTGGTGATGAAATGCAACCATGTTCTGATTTCCTTGTAGGTCTTGAAGAAGACATTTTGCCACTCGACTTCACCAAGTCTCTGAAATCTTTCTTCCTGAGGAAGATCAACCAACCTGGTTCCATCCGTGAAGATGATTCTCGAAATTCCCTCTGGGTACCAGAACAACTGATTGACATCGTCGTATCCAATGACGTTGTTGTGATCTTTCTCACGCTTGACAAATCTGCCTTCGTAGATCTCGTAGACTTGAGATCTCAAGAACCGGTAGATGGGGGTGATAACCCGATTCAAGTAGTCACCTTCGGGAACAGGCTCTTGTCTCTGCTGACATTGCGGAGACAACAAGTAGTCCATGGCCATTTTGTAAATGTAACAAAGACACTCAGAAGTGAAACGAACTTGATTTGCCTCACCCCACAACAATAAGTAAAGAGCAATGTCTCTTACTCTCTCCTCTGGAGTCAAAACGTTCATCTTCGCCTTCCACTTAATTTCAGCAGCGTCCAAAGAGTAGTCTCCTTCCAACTCAGAAGCCAAAGCATTCAAATCTTGGCCATGTTCTTCTGCGGCAGCTCTGGCTTTCTTGGATTTTTTGGAGGCCTTTCTAGCTTTTTTTCCAATTTTGCCCAAATCCATATTAGCAAAACCAATGGAGTCATCCAAATCTTGTTGGGACGCAAAGAACCACTTCTTGTAATTGGCGTTGTCACCGCCGATGTAGTCGGCGTGCAAGGACAACAAAGCTTGGGCCGGAGACATTCTCGAAGATCTGGAGTCCAACAAAGTCATGAAGTAGTCAAACATGTTTCTCATGGAGTCTCTTTGAAAACCAAACTTGTTCGTCAAGTCAATGAAGATATCTTCGATGTGCTCAATTTTGATAGGAGCTTGAGGATCAGCAGACCAAGCTGGGAAAGGCAAGTTTGAGGACAACTGGAACTGAGTCGGATCGTAGTTGGGATTCGCACCATAGATCGGCGTGGAAGCACCAGAGGATCTGGCACCACCGTAACTCATTTGCGAAGGTGTGTATTGAGTGCCATACGAGTCGTAGCCCGGCGTGCCAGGATTCTGGCCTCCGTAGCTGAAATCAGAAAACGCTTCAGGATCAGCCGAATATCCAGCATTAGCCTGCTCATAATTCTGGTAACCATCATCATACGGCTGCTGTTGATACTGTTGGCCCTGGTCGAAGTACTCGCCGCCTTCTTGGTACTGAACAGGCTGTCCCATTTCATCGTAGGGCCCCTGCTGGTAATAACCCTCCCCTTCAGCTGGCTGCTGTTGGTTCGGGTCATAATAATTGTTATTGTTATCGTAAGACATCTAGACAAACTAGTTAGTAATGATAAATTGCCGAGGCAACAAAATCAAGCTGAAGCTTCTTGGAGTTGGCGTGTTTGCGGAATGTGTGCAATGCGAAGACCGAAAAAATAAAGGCAGTGGCCCGGTGCGACAAGAAAGTTTTGGGAGGCAGAGCAAATGCGCTGGACTTCCGTTCTGAAGAGGCAAAATGTGGAAGATTGATACCGCGAGATCTGACAAGGATTCCTTATATAGAGTGGGGAAAGCTTGGATCCGCGTGTGTTACCTCACCCTTGATCTCCAGAAGTGTTTGGCACTGAAAAAATATCACCATAAATAGAATTCCTTGAGGGAGGGCCTCCGGAGCTTGGCATGGGAGTGGACATAGCACAGCCAGAGCCCATGTGCAGGCGGCAGCGATCAGCGGTGAGATCTTCGGAATGGTTGCCGGGTTCTGGACATCGCCCTGACCCGGCTATGCATCTCAGAACTTGAAGGCGGCAGCCTCCCGCAAAAGCTTCACGAACGAGGAGCCACCGCCGTCTGTAGGCATTACTTCTGAGCGCCGCTCGTTGCCGGGGGAGTCCAGTGCTGCGCCCGAGGTCCTGTACGGGGCGCGCTCAAACACACGCGCACGTAAAAAAGAAACACCCGCGTACACGTGACACGCCCTGGGCGGTATAGCAACCAAGAGGCGAGACCGCGGCGCGCGTCCGAAAGATGCCGTGCAGGGATCTGCCTGCCTGCGCATAGGAAATCAGAAGTGGCCGTTTTGGAAGCAGAGGCATACGGGAGTCGCGTCACGTGCAGAGGCGCAGAGAGGCGGCCGCGGTGAAGCGCTCCTAGCCCGGTCCAGTGATCGCGAGGCCGATCCGAGCGAAAAGACTGGTGGGGCCAAGATTCTTGGAGTGCCAAAAAAGTAGAAACAGGCTCCGCGGCTGGGGCCACAAACACAAAGCCAAGCGCACGACCAAATATCTGCTTTTCTGTGGGGCGCACGAAGGACCCAGCGATCTGAGTGAGAAATGTCTATTTTTGGACACAGGGCGGCAAGCACCGGTTCGGATCCTGGCGGAGTTTGTGGTTCTGCTTCGGCGATTCGTGGCAGGGCGGCCGGGGGAAGCTGGCTTGATTTCGACAAAAATATGGAGGTGTCCATTGGGTTTACGTACCTTTCGATAACTGACAGCGACGTAAGGAAGAAGAGGTGAAACCGGATTCACAGGGGTGCGCTCTTAACACTGGCATCGGATCGTTCGCGAGGCGCGCACGACCCCGATTTGAAGCACGCCCCTGGCCCAAAAAAAAAAAGAGCGGAACCAAGCCTTGCCTCGAAAATTCGCGGCATTGTTGCCAGGCCGAGAAATTGAGTTTGGTGTGGTCCGATAAGGTTTGATCTCTATAAATGAAGTATATATTGGCAGCACGCCATGGGGTGCCGAGGAGTTGGGCCGCGGGATGATTTTTACGCTTCGGATCGGCGGACGTTTTTTTTTGGAGCTGTAGTTTTAGACCGGTATTGCATACTCCGGTACCTTGCCACCATGTTCTGGTTTGGTATGGTCGAGCCCTGCATGTATGGGTCGCTGATCTGATATTCCAATCCTGCAACTGGACAAGCAGGTATCGCACACCCTAGTGATGCGACTGACGAAACAGGATAGCATGGAGCCTTGGGTTTGAGCCTCGGTTCGCGGGCTCTGGACACTTGTCTGCATTTGTCTGTATTTGTCTGTATTTGTCTGTATTTGTCTGTATTTATCTGTATTTGTCTGTTCTGCTGTACTTGTTATACTTGTTATATTTGTTGTACTTGGCTTATTCTGTACTTGTCTTTTTTTTTATTCGTCTTTACTTGTTGTTCTTGTCTATACTTGTATGTGCAGATGGTCAGGACTGGTCAAACCCCAAATACACAGGCCTATATTTCAAGCAGTACTCTCTCTCGACATCAAGCAAGACAGCGCTTTATAAGCTTATTTGGTGTATGATGTTTTGTTTCAAGTGTAGATATATTAATGTTTCGTAGAGAAACCCAGCGACAGGAAAAACGCCTCTTGAAACAAGGTAAAATTGACGACTATGTCATTGTAGAGACCCTGAGTCTCGCCGCCGATACTGGTGGCATGCCCAACCCCGTGGATTCTACACCCAATCGATGCGCCCAGAACGGAAAATGTATTTGGTGATATCTCTATTCAGACCAGCCCAAGAAGCCCAACTCCTGTCTGATTTCGTCCTCCTTGTTGATCTTGTTGATCTGTGTCTCCTCCAACTGTTCGCCGCCCGCCTGTCTCATTTTCAAGGCCTCGATAGCCCTGAGCTTTTTCAACAAGGCGCGGATCTTCTTCTCCTCCATCGAAACTACACCTCCAACGACCGAGCCTTGGTCTTGTGCCTGCGCCACCGCAGGCAGCTCGGGGGTAGGCGACGCCTCGTCGGCATTCTTGCCCTCTCTTTTCTTCTTGTTTTTGGCCGCGCTCTTGCTCTCTTTGGGTTCCACAGGCTGTGCGCCCGGCACGACTCTTCTTCCGGGCACGTAGGCGCCCGCAGGCTTGGGGCCCAAGTTGCTTTGCAACTCCTTCTGGTAGAGCGAGGTCAGAGCCGTGGACGCGCCGCTGTTCCTGGCGTGGGGCGGACGGTAGGCACCGACCTTCTTCACGGTGCTCGTGCCGCTCAGCGCCGCCTTTTTGGCAAGATACTCGGTGGCCGACTGGTGGGCCGGCGGGCAAGGCTCCAACAGTTTTAGCGCCGGGAACTTGCTGATAGGCTGTGGCTTCCAAGCGATGGAAAACAATTCCGGATACTCGCGGTAGTACAACAAGGTGCCGTCGGCGTACCACACCTTCAAGCCGTTGTCCACACGCAAGCGGGGCGACGTGGTGGCCGTCAAGATGTAGCGGCCGCAGGGCGACCACTCACACACGGAGGTGTTGGAGGCCTCGAAGGTGCACACCTTGGCAAACTTGTTCTGGCGGTCGTAGACATCGACGGTGCCCTGCAAGTTGCCGAAGCCCGCCACCAACACGTAGCGGCCGTGCGGCGAGTAGAGGATGGTGTTGCGGGGCGAGGTGGGCAAGGAGAAGATCAGGTTGCCGCGGGCGTCGAAGAAGGTGGTTTCCGAGGGCATGTAGCCGTAGGACACGGCAAACTCACGGGCGGACGGCGACCACGTGATGTCGTGGATGGGGCCCTCGCGCTTCAAGTCGATGCGCTCGTAGGAGCCGGCAATGCCCAACAAGTACAAGTTGGTCTCGCCGTAGTAGGACTTGTTGCTGGAGTCGTGGTCCGTGGACGCCAACGCGAGCAACGCGGTGCCCAAGGCGTTCCACTGCAACTGGCACTTCTCGGCCTTGAAGAACAGCTTGGAGCAGACGGGCTGGTTGAAGTTGGGGATGTTGTAGATGAGCACCTCCGCGGGCTTGCCGCCCTTCTCCGGGATGAACACCGCCACGGAGGGGTTCAAGCCGGGGCTCAAGCGGAAGTTCTGGAACGTGGCGCCGGAGTCCTGCAAGCGAAACTTGTACGAGGGCTTGCGGATGTCCAAGGCCGCGGACAACTCGTAGAAGTGGATCTCGCGGTTGTTGAAGTTCTTGGCCATCACGCTGCCGTCCTGCGTGAACTGCGGCTGCCACCCTCCTTGCTGTTTGTTGGACCATTTCGTGAGCACGGCCTGCGACTCCACGTCGTACACGAGCACGTTTTCCAGCCACACGCCGCTCTCGCGGTCGAGCAAGAGCGGGCGGGTCCAGAGCGTGAGGTAGCGCCCGTCGGGCGAGAAGCACATGTCAAACGTCTCCTTGACGTCGATCTGCGCAACCACCTGGTCGTTGCTGGCGCCGTCTAGCGTCGAAACCACGGTCACGTGCGTCGGCTGCGTGTAGGCAAAGTACTGGCCGTTGGCGCTGTACTGGGCGCAGCGCACCTCAAGCTGTGGCTTGGGGAACGAGGTGATTTCCTCGAAATCCTGGAGCAAGTCTATCGACTTGGGCTGGCGACCTGCGTGTTAGTAGGGGTGGGCTATGTGGCGGGCGTTGGCGGGGGCAGTCTGCTGGCTGTTTCAATCTGGCCATTCGGGTCGTTCTGGTCATTCAGGTGATTTTGGTTCTGGCAGCTCTGGTAGTTTTTATTCTGGTCACTCTGGAAGTTTTGGTTCTGATCACTCTGGTAGGTTTGGTTCTGATCACTCTGGTAGGTTTGGTTCTGATCACTCTGGTAGGTTTGGTTCTGATCACTCTGGCAGGTTTGGTTCTGATCACTCTGGTAGTTTTGGTTCATTCAGATCGTTTTAGGTCTGGCCATCCGACTGTTCGGGCCATCCAGCATAGTGTCTCTATCCCGCTCTTTCTTCTCTATCATTTTCTCTTTTAGTTCTGAGTTTATATTAGATAGACACGGGGCTGGCGGCCCCTGGCTGACTGTAGTTTGCCGTCCTGGAACAAAGCACAAAGATCGCCCAAACCCAGAGAAAACAGGCATGTTTTGTTTTTCTTTTTTTTCTGCTCCTCTGCCGCCGGCCACAGCGGGCACGACTAACCCGTCTTTTGACAGCACCGAGCAGGGCTGGATCCTACAAAAAGAAGCTGCCAAACGGACCGGCGTAGTTATCGGCACGCCGGCGGCTAAACGCGTGGGTTCCCGCCAAACACGGGAAAAAAGAAATGGACCGGGCCCTGCTCCGGCTGGAACAGCTGCCACGGCCGCCCGTGGGCAAGTACGTACAAAAAAATTGCGTGTTTTTCGACATTTCGATGTGAGTTAGGCGCTGGTACAAGAGACTGGACAAGCCTGGCTCTATCGCGTTGAAAATTTTTGGTGCGCAGGCCTCATCAATTTTCGCCGCGGCAAGTGCTGGGTCCTAGGGCCGATATTGCTGCGTGCTATTTCGCAGCCGTGCGAGTTATTAGGGCCAGATATCTGGGCGAGCTGGGCGAGGGATGGGAGGTGTGGGCTGGAGTTTTGTGCAATGGGCCGTGGAATTGTAGATTTCAGGAAATTGTGTATGACCGTGGAATTGTGTATTTCCATATAGTTGTATGTGGCTTATAGTTGTATGTGACATATAGTTGTATGTCACTTATAATTGTATGTGACATATAGTTGTATATGACTATATAATTGTATGTTACTAGATAATTGTATGTGGCTTATAGTTGTATGTGACTTATAGTTGAATGGGACTTATAGTTGAATGGGACTTATAGTTGAATGGGACTTATAGTTGTATGTGACTATATAATTGTTTCTGACTATATGATTGTATCTGACTATATGATTGTATATGACTACATGATTGTATCTGACTATATAATTGTATCTGACTATATGATTGTATGTGACTTATAGTTGTATATGACTATATGATTGTATCTGACCATATAATTGTATGTGACCTTGGACTTGTATATTCTCATATAGTTGTACGTGACTATATTTGAACATGACCGTGGAGTTGATGACCGTGTATTTGTGCATTGTCACATATTTGAATTTGATCACGACATTGTGTATGATCGTGGAATTGCACACGTCCGTAAATTTGTGAATGACTTTATAATTGTGTATGACTGTGGAATTGTAAAATCCATGAATTTGCATATGACCCTGTATGTGCTTATTCTCGTTAGAGCATTTTATGGCCATGGATTCATATATCTCCCTAAAATTCATAAGTCCATCGAATCGTAATGATCATGAAATTCCATAAGTCCGTTGTATACTTCCAAATTATTGTGTGTGACCTAATTGTACTACGTAATTGCAAAACGCAGTTTTGTTCTTCAGGTTAGGCCTAGTAGAGGTGTGTGCACATATTGAATATTGGAATGATGAGAGTAAAGTCGGGCTTGTATTATGATGTGAGCTATCATAATAACCCGTCAAAACAGTGGAGCAAATATCATTCTATCTCGAACGGGTAGATTTATCTCGGCTGTAATCCAAACCATGGACCGCTCTCAAACGACTCTCGGGGTATAGAGATTCAACAAAAGGAATCATTTCTGTATATTTTGCTGTCACTTACAAGTGCTAATACATCTGGCCATCTCTTAGAATATCAATTTACATCATAAATGATATAGTCATGTGTTTATCATAAATACACATGTGTTTTATCATCTAGTAGTCAGAGTAGTCGCCTGCAGCAAATCACGTGAAGGTGAAGGTTCAGCTATATATCATATGTGTTCTTGGTAGTTTAGAAAATATCCAAGCTCACTCATCTCATTGTTTTACCAAAACACTTACTGCTGATATCTCAAAATCTATCAAAGGAGATAAGTCAGGAATTCAGATAAAATTAACTGCTGGTCCTGCAAAGTATCACACATCTAGTGGATTACATGTATTACTTACTCTGGGCGGGGCTTTCATGATTTCCTCCATAATATATCAGAGATGGTTTCAAGTTGACTTCGACCTGTCGTCCGATGAACGATTTGGTCTATGTCTTAGTAATATGACTTGGTTTCATGTGGTGAGCCATAGAGACGCTACTGGATAGGTTCCCAGATCACCCATCCCAGGCAAAGAGCCCGCTAGATCAAAGAGCTCTTTTGAAGTTTGCCAGATCTAAAACATCATCAACTGGGTTCCAATTCCAGGAGTGTCTTGTACATTAGGCGATAGTCGAGACAAAGACAAGGTCCAAAAGAGAAGTAAATCACACCGTCTTGGGTATCCGGGGCAGCAAGAAGAGCGAGACGTGAAGACGTTTCAGCCAGTTCATCGACAGTGGCATCCAGTATGGCCATGTGCAAACCAGAGGAGTCAACGCGACATCAATTCAGGCCGAATCTTGCCCTTTCTTGAGAAAGCAGGCGTAAGGGAGTACGCAGACAAAGGCTGAGGCGGCAGTGATAATTCGGACAATGAGTGTCTTTTGGGCTCGGCCATTCACGTCTCTCTGAGGATTCAGCCTCCAGTCATAGTCTTGATCAAAATCCGTCGTTTGATGAAACTGTGAGCTCAAGCCAAACGCTCGCTGGCCGCAGCGTGGCCCGCAGCCTCGGCCTGCTCGAACCATGTCCTGGGGTCCCCGGCCGCATACCCCTGCTCCACCAACAAGCCCATCTGGAAGAAGGCCTCCGGGTACGCGAATTCCTTGCACGCCCTCTGGCACCATTGCACGGCCCGCTCCGGGTCCGGATACGGGATGTGCTTGCTGGCGCCCGCCGAGCCCTTCATCAACCAGCGACTCAAGCCAAGCATGGCCTCGGGGTGGCGCCGGAACTTCAACGGCGACGACGACGCCCGCATGTACCACTGGATGGACTTCTTCGGGTTGTACTCGCGGTCCAACTCCGCGTCCTCGTACACCTTGGCTAGCCGCACCTGGGCTTGCACGCACGAAAGCTTGGCGGCCCGGTTGTAGTACGCGAGACTGCGGGAGTAGGTCACGGGCGCCGATTCCAAGCATGCTTGCACGAACGCATCGTCCGCCTGCAAGTCGCCCGGGTAGATGCCCTCGTAGATCTTGGCGAGCTGGAACAGCGCCAAGCCCACGATCTCCTCGAGCTCGTCGCGGTCTGCGCCGCTGAGCTGGACGTCGCTGGAGTCCATGTCGATTTCCGCCAACTTCTTGAAGTAGTGGAGGAAGCGCGGCAGGCGCTTGTGCGGCACGAGCAACTGCACCAAGGCCACCTTGTAGATGGCGCGGTTGTAGCCCATCTTGGCGGACTCGGTGTAGTGCTGCATGGCCTGGTCGAACTGGGCATCTTCCTGCAGCAGCTCGCAGAGCTCGCCCATCTCGTAGTAGGCGCGGAAGTACGCCGGGTTGGAGTCCAAGCACGCGGCGAAGAAAAACTCGGCCTCAGGCGCGTCGAAGTCGTGGCCAAAGTCCTGGCCGTAGCGGTCCATGTAGGCGTGCAGGTGGAAGCAGCCCTGGATGTAGCAGGCCTCGGCGTAGAGCCTCTTGGCGCCGTGGCGCTCGCTGCGGGCCAATTCCTTGAGGAGCTTGTGGAGGTGGCTGACGCAGGTGCGGATGAAGTGCAGCTTGTTTTCCAGCACGCGGTCGGGCGGCACGGCCTCGCCCTTGATGTTGACGTAGGCAAAGAGCCGGTTGTTGGTGGCGGCCACCAACATGTGCACCCACTTGAGGCGGTACTCGAAGGACTTGTTGCCTGCGGCGATGAGCGCACGCAACTGGACGAACTCGTCGATTTTTCTGGAGATGAACGCGTCGGACGACCGCGGCGCTGGTTTGGGCGTGCTGCCGTACGCGGCGAAGCTGGTGGCGGGCGGCCTGTTTGGGGTGTTCTGGAAGCCCTGCAGGTATAGCTGCTGTGGGGCTTGGAACTCCTGGGGAAACTGCTGCTGAGGGGCTTGGAACTCCTGGGGGAACTGCTGTTGTGAGTGTTGGAGCTGCTGGAGTTGCTGGAGCTGCTGGAGTTGCTGGAGCTGCTGGAGCTGCTGCTGGATCTGTTGCATATACATGTCGCTCATGGGAAGACTGCCCGTGCTCTGGCGCTTGAAGTTGGACAAATGTTGCTGCGCCTGGAAATCAGCCTTGGTGGCGGCAGGCGGCGTGGGAACAAGTGGCGGCGGCGGGCCGGCCATGGGCGGGGCGAATCGTTTCACCAGCAGCGAGCGGCGGTGTTCTGCGGGCCCTGTCCGGCGCACCGGCGTGGCCACGCGCCGCAAACTGGGGCCCACGTTGAAGTGCTTTTCGCTCTGGAGCAGGCCGAAGGACGACGCCGAGGCCGACGACTTGTTCCTGTGCACGTCTGCAGGCCCGGCAGCAGCATCGGGGTCCGGCGTCCCGGGGTTCTGGTACAAGTCGAGCACACTGTGGAAATCCGACGATCCGCTGGGCTCGCGGGCGGAGCTCTGTGGTGCCTGGGGACCAAATAGGGTCTTGGCATGGGCGGGGGTGTGGGCGTTGTCTGTGGTTTGAACATTATCAGAGTGTTGGACGTTGTCTGTGGTCTGGACATTGTCAGAGTTTTGGCCGTTGTCTGTGGTTTGGACATTGTAAGAGTTTTGGCCGTTGTCTGTGGTCTGGACATTGTCAGAGTTTTGGACATGGTCTGGGGTCTGGAAATCGTCAGAATTTTGGACATCCCCCGGACCACGGCCAGCCAGCACGCTGGCCTCCATCGTGACGTCCGCGTCACTCTCGTCGCTCAACACAAACGCGCCGTAGTCGGAGATCTGGTCGCTGCCGTCGTTGGCCATCGAAAGCTGCCGCAACCGCGAAACCACCAGCGCCGTGGAGATCTGCCGCGGCCGTGGCGGGTCCTGGCAGAGCCGCACGTCGGCGTCCTCGAAGCTCAGGTCCGGGCTCAGGCCCGAAACGGCGCCGTCCAATGACACCGGCCCGGACTGCGTGCCGCTCTGAGAGATGGCCCGCGCCCGGGCCTCGGGCCTGCCGAGCTCCTCCAGTGGCACGGACGCCGAGCGGCTGGATTTGAGCGTGGACCGCCGGGAATTGGCCACGAGCCCGTTCCGGGGCACGGCCAGATGCACGCTGCTGTAGAAGCGCTCGCTGGGGGCGGGCCGGGGCCCCGGGGCGGCCGGAGGCGGCCGGGACTGCTGCCGTTTTTGGAGCTCGAGCGCCCGGAAGTACTGGCGCCACTGCTCATAGTAGGGGTGGCTGCGGGCGAGGTCCATGCTGGCGTCGGACTCGCTATCCAGCGTGAGTTCCGAGTCTTCTGCCGAGCCCTCGGATATCGACCCTGGCGAGAAGCTGCGGGTCGGCTGGCGGGCCGGAACCGTGCCGGCCGGGTCCGTGATGCGGCGCGGGAGTTCGGCGTACATGCTGTGGCGGTATGTCTGCGAGGCCTGGAGGGGGCGGGCGGCGGAGACTCCGCGAGCCGGGTGCTCGTGCCGGTTCTCGAGGTGCTGTGTGTTTTGGAAGCTTTGTGTGTTTTGGAAGCTTTGTGTGCTTTGGGAGTGCTGTGTGTTTTGATGGAGCGTGTTTTGGCGGGCTGCGTCTGGAGTGGCAGGATGGGGCCGCCTGTTTGGAAGGCTGTGGAGAGCCTCGGCAGCGTGTTTGGGTGTGCTGCTTGAACCAGCTGGGGCACCCGGGTCTTTTGGAACGGCCAGTTCGGCTGGGCTGCCGAGAGCTGCCGGGCCGCTGCAATCTCCTTCAGCCACTGGAGTTTTCAGGCTCGTGGCGGTATCTGGATATCCAATTTCTCGGGCATTATCTGGGTATCCAATTTCTCGGGCATTATCTGGACTTCCCATTCCTCTGGCTGTAGTTGCCTGCGTCGAGTCTGCACCCGGGCCTCCCTCCCCAGGAGTGGCCTGGACACGTGAGCTCCTCAAATCAGCGGCATGCTCCTCTCCACACAAAATCTGCGCCGGGGCCCCCCGGAAATCTCGTTGCGGGTTTTCTCCATCCGCCGGGTCTCTGTATGCCTGCAGCTGTGCCTGGTGCCGTGCACCAGGGGACCTCGCCAAATACACCTGGTTTTCCTGCGTGACCGGGCCCACACTTGCCGGCAGATCCGCTTTTCCGTGAGAATAGCTGGAATGGCCATTTATCGGATAGACGGGTGCCATGTTCTGGGCCAGCGCACCCTGCCCATGCAGCAGCGCCGCCGTGCTCGGGCCGTGCATACGCCCGTCGTATTTCTGCTGCTGGCCGCTTCTGTGCTGCTGGCCGGAAAAGACCGGCATGCTGTGCCGCTGAGCGGCCGTGGCGCCGGCTTTTGGGATCGCTTTGCCTTTGGATACCGGCTCTGCGTTCCGGCCTGCCGAGCTTTGTGACGAGACAGACGAGAACGATGCATGCAGAAACTCACTGGCTGTCAGAGACACGGAATCGGACGCCTTGGTGTGCGAAGGAGACGGCGCCTGAAACGATCGACGACGGTCATGATCGTGATGTCTCAATTTGGCGATGAGGCCCATGGCGAGCAGATGGGAAAGAGTGTCTCAAAAGGAGGTCTGGTCTCAGGAGGGCGCTGGCTTTCCTAAAATACAGACTCGGTTCTATATTTGTCTCCAGGCACAGATAACTGGATGACGTAGACAGAAACTTCTCTGGCAACCCGTGGCCTCATTGGTTTTCGGAGGTGCAGAAAGGCACGGGCCGTGGCTTTTTTTGCGACTATGACGTTTTTGCCGCATTCGGTGCAACCGTCAACAGCTCGGGCGTCCCGCCGACGCGCGCTCCGCCCGTATGCCGAACGCGCCTCTTCGGATCATGGGTAAACGGGGCTGCTCGCTTTGCCGAGCCTGTAAAGTAGGCTATAAATAACGTAGCGTACTCAAGGCGTTTCAACCCCTCTGGGCCAGAGGCACACGTGCTGTATATATTGGCTTATCCGCTCGGGATGGAGCCCCCGTCTGGATTAAAAGCCAAATCGTGCCACCCCTGTACTTTTGGGCTGCTCAAGATTTTGGCCGGGCCTCTTTACTGCATTGGTGCTGCTGTCTGGGCGATGGCATTGTGAGTGCCCAACTGCTGGGAATCAGTGAGGATATCGGATGTCTTTTTTCGGAGACTCTTTGACTTCCTGGCAGCTAGCTATGCGGGTTTGAAATAGACGATGGATCGTTGTATTTCCATTCCAAACACGAACTGAAGCAGTCTCCGTGTGGAAGGCAATGATTGGGAGATTGATTCAAAAAGTCCCCGGTCTTCCAATCGCGGCATGTCCACCATCAACCCCCGAGTGGTGACAATATTCTTTGTCTACAAGAGCGGTGCACTCTTTGTGTGAACTCCCCAGCATAGTCAGTGCCATGAAGCCTATCCTCGACTGCTTTGCAATTATCGCTCACGGCAGATTTCTAGATTTTTTATTCATATCGGTACAAGTAGCATTCTTTCAATTCCAATGAGGGTAGGGGCTGGAACATCGAATTTTCATCAGCCGCTGTAGACCCTGGAGCTGTATTGCAGCGACTCTCTAATTCTGTCCTGCCTCGTAGTTCGATCGGCAATAATCAGTTCTGTTTCAAATGAATCCTTCGGGTGATTCGAGAACTGAGGCTAAAGCCTACAGAAATATCTTGTCTTCAAATCCAATGCTGTTAGCCACAGGTGAGGAAGGTCCTTCAATTCTGGAAGCGTTTATTTCTGCAGAACGGTTTGCGCGCCAAACCTTCGATGCATGGATAGAGTGAAATATGCCAAGATCTAGTCCCAGCCCCCAGACCAGGATACCACCGGTGGCACGTTTTTTGGGCTAGCTCTAGAGAATGGCTCTGAAATATTACCGTTTTGTTTCTAGCAATTGTGTGGGCCCCAAAAGCGAGTAAAAATTACTATGGAGGATGACGTCAAATTTTGAAAGGCTTCGCGAAGGCGGCGGTGACATATCGCCGAGGAGAACCGAAGAGGTGATAGAATACCCCAGACTTCATCCTATCTCAAGAAACAGCCTGGACACTTTAAATGACATATTTCTTGCTGCGGCATTGTGTCTGAATTTGACAATATGAAGAAACTGAAAATTTGTACTTGCTGAATTTTGCACCACCTGGGTAGTGCTTGTTGTAATAGGTGTACAATCCTGTTTCGATTGCTTGATCTATCTAACATTCTATTGTCCAAGATACTTTTGTTTCGCGCCCGACAGAGTTACCTTCGAAATTATCAATGATCGGATTGCGTGCTGTGGCTATGATTACTAATGACGGGGCTGCCATAAATACCCCCGCCCTCGCTGCGCACTCGGCTGGGCCGGCACAAGTACCGTCACTCAACAGTTCATAGCAACCGAAGCCGGAAATCTAAAATATCTAGAATGTACCACGTTTCCGCCGCTGCTTTCACCGAAACAAACCCCGACCTTTCCAAGGCCTTGTTCAATGCCACTTCGACGATCGACGCAGCAAAACTAGCAGAAAATGAGGTATTAATTGCTGCGTTGGGAGTGCCTGTAAACCCCTCGGACCGGCTCCAGGTGGCCGGCTCATATAAAACACCAATCAATTTCCAGCACTTGGGCCAGGACAGCACCGAGAAGAAGGTTGCTGTTGGTGGCAACGAAGGCTGTTTCTGCGTTGTGGCCGTCGGGCAAGATGTGTCCTCGTACAAAGTCGGGGACTGGGTTATCTTGAAACTCACCAGTTTCGGCACATGGAGATCACACGCCATCGTGCCCCTCACGCCGGACAACCCTGACCCACTCATCGTGGTGCTGAGCGATGGGGAAAATAACATTTCCATGGACGAGGCATCGACCATCTCCACCAACCCCTGCACAGCGTACCAGCTTTTCCACAACTACGTCTCCGACTGGCAAGAAAATGACTGGATCGTCATGAACGCGGGCAACTCCTTCGTGAATAAGTACTTGTATCAGCTCGCCAAACACCACGGAGTAAAAACATTGGGGATTGTGCGCAGGAAGCCAGACTTCGCCGAGGTTGCGAAGGAATTGCGTGGGCTCGGAGCCACTGAAATCGTGGCCGAGGACAAGTTTCTTGCGGAAGACTTCGTGTCGGCCACTCTTCCGAAGCTTGTGGGGGAAACCGCCCGCGTCAGGCTTGCACTCGATTCCGTTGCAGGCCCCACAACACCCAACTTGGTGGCAGCGCTCTCCAATGACCAGACGTTTGTAAATTACGGTGGCATGTCCGGAGGCATGGTGCAGTACTCGCCCGGTGTGCAGTTGGCAAAGAACATCACGCTCAAGAGCTACTGGTTGACGCGGAACACGCGCCAGAACCCGCAGCTGAAGGTGGACACGATCCGGAGCTTGTTGCCTCTTTACAAGTCGGGGGTATTCCAGCCGGTGAAATTCACCCACATTCCGTGGGACGGCACGGGCAGTCTTAGGGACGCGTTTGTCCAGGCCATTGACGAGTCGCACCTAGGCAAGCGTGTGGTGACGTTTCCAGGGAACGTTGTATAAGTAGGGATTTCTTGGGAAGGGTGGTATGTGGGAACAAGAATTCTGTCTACCACCCTCAATTTACGCTTCTAGACCCAAGTAAGTTCATAGCAAGGACTTTGTGGACACCTATGGGTCCTCAGCGGACGTGATTGTAGGATCTGTATCAGTTGTGGAGAGGCATATCAATGAGGAAGTGCGGCTCAGATGAAGTGATGCAGGAGTCAACTGTAAGTCACATGACCAGCCTTGAGGTCTAACAGCCTGAAACATCCTGAAAGTCTCGTCTCATCTAGAAATATGTCTTGGGATATCGTGATGTGATGTTAAGGAAACAGTCGCAGAGCTCACCGGCCTGTCGTGACTCGGGCCGGAGGCCTGCCGCAGTCGCTTAGTGCTGGAAATCAAGCCAGTTGTAGTTGGCCAAGCCCGTCGCGGCCTCATCGATCAAGATCTCGTCCGTGGCCTCCATGCCCCGCGAGTCGAAGCCATGCCCCGCAAAGCCGCTGCCCAGCTTGTCTAGGGCCAAGTGGTCCAGTTGGAAGAGGTTCATGTTGAGCAAGCGGTCGATCTCGTCCGCACCGTTGTCGGCCGCGTCCGGCGCATTGCTCCCCCACGCGGCGGGCAGCATGGCCATCAGCTCCGCAGAGCCAAAGAAGTCGCCAGGCTTGAGACGCGCCACGGCCTGGGTGGACACGCCTGCGGACACGTGCTGCGACGGGTTGGTGAAGTGTGGCACGTCGCCCATCTGCGAGAAGAGGCCCGTGTTCCGTGAGGAAATGGCACCGTCCACGGAGCCCTGGAAAAGCGGGTTCGGCGGGGCGGGGCGGGGCCCGCGGGCGTCCGGCGGCGGCGCAAACGCAGCGTTGGCTGGGCGCAACGTGCCGTGCAACTTGTAGAACAAGCCGCAGGCGTTGCAGAGCGTGTCGCCAGCCGCGGTCTTGCGCCAGAGCGGCGTTGTGCGGGTGTGGCAGTTGGAACACGCGAGCAGCCGCGCCTGGCGCCGGTCCAGCGGCACCTTGTCGCTGACGTAGTGGCCCGAGGAGTCGGCGGCGGCCAGGCTCTGGTCGCGCGGACGCACGGGGTGGTAGTCGTTTTTGATGGTGGACTCGAGCGAGTCGATGTACGAGCTAAGAAACGAGCTGGCCGGCGGGTCGGGCGGCGGCGGCGGCCACTGGGAGTCCAGGAACAGCGGATCGGCAGGCGCCATGGCCGGGCTGGGCGTGGTTGTCGCGCCGAGCTGGAAGCTGGCGCTGCGCGCGGGCGGGCCGCGTGCCTGGGCGGCGTACTCGTCCTGGGAGATTCTTCTGATATGCGCCACGTAGTCGAAGTCGTCAGGGGCTTTTGAGGCGGCCGTGGGGTCGGGGCGGCCGGGCGGAGCGGGGGCCCGGGCGGGCTTCAGCAGCCTGCCACGCGCCTGTTTGAGCGCCTTGTTGTTCTGAATGCGCCACGCGAGGTTGGACACGCGTTCACTGTGGGGCAAGTACCGCTTGTTGTGGTACATGCGGATGATCTTAAGCGAGGAGTCGTCTGCGTCCTGCGCGAGCTCGCGGACAGCCAGGCGCGCGGGCGTGCTGCTGTGATTCTTGGCGGCCATGGGGCAGTGTGTTTGTGGCCGGCCGGGATGTGGGTGGGTATTGCCGGGTTTGGCCGGGTTTGGCCGGGGGTGGGTGGGTGTGGGTGAGAAGGGGTGGGCGGCTAATGTAAGGGCTGTTTCTGGGGCCGGGCAGATGGCGAGGAACGGACAGACAGCGATGGGCCGGGAAGACTGGAGCAGGGCCGCAAGGCAGGCCGGGGGTCACGTGCACGGCGGTTTGCTGAAGGGCCACAGAAAAGGCCGGGTGTGGGAGAATGGACAAGTGGCGAGGAAAAGAAGGAGGTAGCTGGCGGGGTTCACATGGCTGTCAGGCGCCAGGGCCAGGGCGAGGGCTCGTATGTTGCAGCGGTGCCGGAGCGCAGGTCGCAGCGCAGCAGGTGCGGGGACCGGGTGCAGGACCCGTTGTGACTGGTGCACGGGTGTCCTGTGTGTGTGCCAACGGCTGCGTCAGCGGGCCGCGGCAGCGCACAAGATGACTAAGAGACTAAAAGATAGGGCAGCGCCGTAGAGCCTTGGTGCCTTGGTGGCCTTGGGAAGTTTTTGAAATTGGGATGGCCTTGAATTTTTCAATTGATGCTGGCGTTTTGGTTGACGTTTGGGTTTGCAATGTTCGGTTGACTTTCGATTTGTAGTGTGTGGTTGGCTCGTGTAAATATCATTTATTTGGTGGAAGGTATTGTGTGCTTGGTTGTTCATGGTAAATGGGTGTTTTACGTTTGATTGCCGTCTCTTTCCTGGAAAATCGATAATTGATTGTGCTTGGTTGTGACACTTAAATAGACGTTTTTTTCTGTTTAATTGTGGATTCTTTTTTCATCAACTGGTTTGTTTTACTCCGTCAGCTGGTGTCTGTTTTTATTTAATTGACCTTCTTTTTTTGTTTATTAAGAATGAGTTTTCAGTTCCGTTGTCTTGTTTTGCTGTGGCGGAATTCGCGTATATTTTTGTCTAATTATCCTTTCTTTTCTGCTCAGTCGTTGCTCATTTTCTGTTTGTGTTTTACCGTTGATTGCCAGGTCTTTCTGCTCGTCTGTCATTTTTCTCCTGGCTGGATGCCATCTGCTTGCTCCCCGTTTCCATTGATTTTCTGTCTGACTTCTGTCGTCATGACCGCCTCTGCCCCACGCAGCTTCGCGGGGTGCTTGGCCTATGCGCCAGGGCCATGCGACCGGGCCGCACCGATATACTAGGAGCCCCGCAATAAACTCTGAGCCCTTTTCAACAACCAGCAGCCGAAGAAAACAATCACAGAATAGAAAAAAAGGATTGGGAGCAAAAAACCAGGCACACAAAATGCAAGCCTATAAAGAGCAAACCAGAAAAACGAACAGAAAAGGCGCTGCTTCCAGGCGGCCGCAACTAGACACGTTGCGCTGGCCGCTCGCTGTTTTGGCCCGGTGGTCTCAGCTACACTGACGGAGCCGCGCGGAATCCAAGCCCAGCTCCCGCCAACGCCCCAGGCCAGTGTTCCCAACACCGGCCATAATAGGAAGCGGGCACATTTTCATCCAAAGCATGCCGCCAAAAAGAGCAGCGTGCCGAAATAATAAAAAAAATATCCAGCGCCGGGCACAGCCAGCCGTTCGGCACAAATCCCAGCGTCCGTCTCAGGGCAGGCTGCAACTTGTGGGAAATAATGCCTGTTGCCGTCCACCAAGGGTCCGAGCCACCAGCTTCTGGAGACCCCGGCCGGCTTCCCCTCGCGGCCCGAGACAGAGGGCGGTCAGAATGCAGCTGGGGCCGCGCGGGGCCAGCGGCCGATCGCCGTGCGCGGGCTGCCAAAAAACGAGGCCCCGGAACGGCCCCAAAACGGCCCCGCATTGTGCGCCCCGCGCTTGCGGCTGCAATCGAAAAGAGAGACCCAGTGACGATTGGAGAGGATGGCAACAGGATTGGGATTCCGGGGCCAGCTTCGAGACGGACGTAATAATTGTGGTCCGCTTATCTCGTGTCTCCTCGCCCCATTTTTGTTTTCCTTTCTTGCCTGTACTTTCTTGCCTTTTCTATATTTGCTTGGCCTGTTTTTCCCTGTCCTTTGGCCTGTCCTTTTGCCTGTCTTATTTTCGCCTTTTTTGCCTGTCCTTTTTTCCTGCCCCGGCACGCGAAGCAAATGGCGACGCGCACTGAGAATACCCAGGCCGGGGAAAGCTGATTATCGAGCCTGCCATCTGTCACCAATTGTTCTTGGGAGTTTTTTTTTTTCAATGTCAAAGACACGTTTGAATAAAGCGTTGTCCTTTGCTTGTACTCTACGCTCGTTTATGCTCGCTCACTGACGTGTTTACTGACCAAACACTGTTTTCAGCCCTGGAGGCGGCGACTAATAATAAGAGCCAACCCGAAAAAAGACCCTACGGTGCCGGGTTCCAGGGCCGGCCCTAGCCCATACCGGATATGGCACGTGTGTGCAGGAACCAGCCGGTCCGGGGCCTAGCAGGCGAGGCGCGGCGTGCGCGATGCTTCGGTTCCATCTTCCATCTTTAAATGCCCATCTTCTCTACGAGCACCCAATAATGGCGGACAAAATACGCGAAAACCACCAGTACTTGCGCCAGAAAGAAATCTACGCGGGCATCGGAAACGCTGATACTTCCCGCGAGGAGTTTCTCACCAATATCCACAGAGATACGCTTGCGTCCTTAGCCATGCACGAGAACTTGCTCATGTACAACTCGGTGGCCACCAACACACACCCTCTTCTTTTGAGGCAAGAGCTCATCAAGAAAATGGTGCAGCCGTTGCAAAAGCCGGATGACCGCGAGACCTGATGAGAACCGAGGATCGAAGCAAAGGCTTAGAATATCGGAAATGCGAGGGCTTCAAAAAGGAAGTACTCAGAAATACAAGGCCTTATAAAAGGAAGTCCTTAAAAGAGCAAGAGCTTAGAACAGCACGGTCTAAGAACAGCACGGTCTAAGAACAGCACGGTCTAAGAAAAGCAAGAACCTAAAAAAGCAAGAACCTAGAAAAGCAAGCGCTCAGAAAAGCAAGAACCTGGAAAAGCAAGCGCTCAGAAAAGCAAGGACTGGTCAGAAAACCAACAGCTAAATCGAAATGCAGCGACACGGCGGGTATGAAAAATCCGACTCGAAATGCAATAATTGATTTGGAATGGCAGTGGCAATATTGCATGGCTAAGCCCGCGACAGCCCGAAACGCGTTCTCTAACACCTTCCAAAAGCAGCCCGAAACAATGAGCTTGAGCTCACAGAGCACGCGGGGCAGATTTAATGAAGGCCTTTAGAATTTACTCGTTTCGGCGTCAGAAACTCCCGCTTTCCCTCGCGGCATGGTATACCGAAAAAGTGTCACATGACATCGGCATGGGATGGCTGACATCAACCCAGACAGTTGCTGCTCCAAGGTTCAAGCCTTCTGGAAGCAGGGAAAATCAGTTGCTAGAAAGCTGGTGGCCCGTACTCATTTTACTTTCGAAAATACTTATCGTTCCTCGACTATACACCTGGCGCGTTCAATTGCATACTTCAAGCATTAGATCTTGACAGCGTCGCTACACCAGACACTGCGCTGATACATGATTTCATCTACACAGCGAAAACATAGCTCGTGGGTCGTTCCATGGACAGACTAATACGTCCATGCCTCAGCTGCCTCGTGGCCGTGATATGTTTAACTGTAGTATTATCCCTCTATCCACTATTACTAGCGCGTTTTCAAAACATGTCGTTTTCGTACGGGCAGTTCAAGCTGTCGTGTCCATCACGCTCACACAATCCGCACCAATCGTCGCGGCCCTGACTGGGATCAAGCTCAATTGCGGGTTTGTATATCGGCAACGATCCGTTGGACGCCTGTAAACTCAACGCATCCGTTGACTCGCTAGTGTATGGCTTGGCATTCGACTCATCGGTTTCCGGCCCTGCTGCCTTCAGCTCGAAGCTGGCCAATTTCTCCTGGAGAGCGTGTAATTCTATTTCAATCTGGGAGTTTTTCGCTTGCGACTGTTTGAATTCCTCCTGCAAATCGGCCATTTCCTGCTTGTGCAAAGACTCAACCATCTCTAGGGAGTTTTGGAGCTCCGTCAACTCGCTTTCCTCGTAAGAGGGCCGGTTGTCAAGATCATGCGTTAGCTTTTTAATCGTCTCTTCGGATGCGCTTTGCTGTTCCTTCAATACCGCGATCTTTTCCATATATTCCTCGTCTTTTGTAGCTGGCGGAGAAACACACTCAGCATTATTTGCCTTCTCTGCCTCGAGAGACTCAATTTTCTGCTGTAGCGCATGCATTTCTGCTGCATTTTTTACAGCTGTATCACGCAACTTTGCGAGTTCGAGCTCATTTGCTCTCGCTGAATCAGAGCCTTCAATAGACTTTGTGTTAGCAGCCTCGAGGCTTTGTTCGAGCGCCGCAATTTTTTCTTGATACTGTGCAACATCCTTTTCCCAATCACCAAGCGACATGTCGACCACTTTGTCCAGAAGAATCTCAACCTCTTGCAGAGTGAGCTCTTCCAACTTGATCTCGAGCTCAGCCACCTCAGCACTCTTGGCGCGTGACTTGGCTTGGGCATCTTGCAACACAATTTCCATGGAAGTAACATCCTGAGTGAGCATATCCACTTTCTTCTTCAACAGCTCAACTACCTCATTATCGCCATCTTGGCCGGCACTGGATGTGCTTGTCGGTGCGACGGACTTTTCGTATTGGATCCTAAGCTCTGTATTTTCTTTGTGAAGAAGCTCGATCTGCCGCTCAACGTCGGTTAGCTTGGAACGGAGATGATCGTTTTCTGCACGAAGCGCAGTCAATTCGGCAACGGACTCCGTTTCGATTTTGCCGGAAGAATGCCTACTGGCAGATGCAAGCGCCTGAATCTCCTCTTTTAAATCGCTGATTTGCATTTCGTACAAGTTCTCGGCCTCCTGCTGCGAGCTGAGCATCAAATCGAGGCTCAGGCGCCACTCCTCGCGTGCCCGATCGTAGTCGTTCTTCTGTTTCTTCAACTTTCTGTCTTTTTCTTCAAGGTTGCGCTCGTAGTCTTCGAGCACCGGATGTAGTTGGTCGACAGTGGCCTGTAACTCGAGCAAAATGGCCTCCTTGCGGTCACTCTCGCGTGATTTCGCGTCAAGCTTGGCCCGGAGCTCGGCCGCTTCGGCACTCACACCGGGTGCTTGGAATGAACGAGACAGAGACGCAGGCCGGTCGCCCATGGGCGAGTCCAAGACTAATTTGGACATCGACGGGCTCCTGCGCAGGTCTCTGCTGAACGAGTTCACGCGCAGGAAAGACCTGCTGGATTCCAGAAGACTCAGGTGACCATTGAATACACGTGGGCTCGGACTGCTGCGGCGGGGCGGGGTGGGCGTGCAAACGGACGCCCGTTTCAGGCTCAGAGGCCGCGATTTCAAGCGGTCTGCGGCCGGCAACGATGGGTTCGCCGCCCGGAGCCGGTCCCACGGCATGAACAACCCGGTCATCGGTTCCGACACGTCAAAATACTGTACACCGTCGACTTCGCCGCTGTTTTTGCCACGGACCGAGGCCAGAGGGCCCAGCAATTCGATGCCTCCGAACATACCGGTCTTGCCGCGGATCGAACCCACATATTTCAACACACCAGTGACTCGCTGGGAGCCGGGAACGACCACGGATGAGCCTAAAAAATCTGGCATTAGGTGTTGCTTGTGGTGTTTTCCAGAAGTACCAGGTGCTCTGCGGAGCCCGGTGCCCAAGGCCCGAGTACACGGGTCGCGGGCTGTGTGCAGCACCACCCTTCCCCAACCCAAACACGCGGCCTCATTTAATCGGCACGGAATTCGCAGGTTTGGTTTTCTCAGCTCAGATTTCCGCCAGAGTCCACGGCCTAACTTTGCGCAAGGCTTATCTTGCGTGGTGTCAGCGCCTTGGCAAACTTGGCGCAGATTGCAAATTTGTCCACGGACGCGGTTTTAGATCCGAGCAATAATGGGGACCATCCGGCTGCACCGCTCACAGGTGCTTTCTCCTCGCATACTTTGTAGACTTCATTCTCAAGCTCCTCGATCTGGCGTACGACCTCGCGGGTCTTGACAGACAATTCACGTACAACCTTTTCCAATTTGGCGGCGCGGGCCACACGGCCCTGGCCCCGATCGAGGCGCACGCCAAACGGGAGAAGTTGGTGGGCAACTTGTTCTTGTAGCAGCTCCACACGGGCCAATGTCTTTCTCAACTGGTTGCGCAGCATCTCGGCTCGCGCGTCGAGGGGCCGCTCCATGCTCTTGGATGTTTCGAGCGAGTGCTTGTACAAGGCCAACTGCGTCACGACCTTCTCGACTTGCTCCTTCTTTTCCTCGGCTACGGACACTCGTTCCAAAAGTTGTGTGAGTTTGGAGTCTTGGTGTCTCAAAGACAACAAGATATCGTCCACCATTGCTCGCGGTTTGGCCACGATCTGGAGTAAGTCGTCGAGATCCCCCAAAGCCCATTGTGTGTGATCGGCCACGTCATCTTCTGCCAAACTCTTTCTGTGCACCGCCGAAGCATCAACGAGAGCCTTTGCTTTTTCTGTGTTTAGCGCAAGAACGTCCATATTCGCTTGTGCGGCCTGCACGAGTTCCGTGAATTTCCGTGCAACTTCGTCACCCATTGTAGCCGGCTGCTCGGTGAGACCACCGAGTCTAAGAAACTCAATGTTTCTGACCACCTCGGCAATGTCTTCTCCCGCGTACAAAGGTTCGTCCTTTATATTGTGCGAGGACGTGTTGTCCGGAATCTGTGTTTTGAGAGGTATGTTTTCGCCAGTGTTCTTGACGTCTGCGGATGACTCGTCTAGGCCCTTCCAATGCTTCTCTGTGTTGCCCTTCTCCGCGCCAAAAGGCGATTTCATTTCAGGACTCTCCGTGCCAGAAATGATGTTCTCTGCCGATGAAATTGATTCAGCGGATGCCTTTTTGGAAATTGAAGCGGGAGGAACGGAAGACGACTTGAACTGGCCAAGACCCGTGGACAGCGAGGGTTTGTTCAAGTCCATCTTGGAGAACGAAGTCTTTTCAAAAAACTGGCCTTCGTCCGCGGAAGACGAGTCGCCCGAGGCCTCGAAAGAGTCCGAGTCAGACTCTGAGGGTGACTCAGAGTCGCTGTCGATATTGTTCTGACTCGCTGTAAATGCAGAGACACGCGGCACAGCGCCAGATGGGAGGGTCATTTTTTCAGGCGCAGTGTGTCCAAACGAAGATGCCTTGTTGTCAGGATTGGCACCAAACGGACCGCCGTTTGGCATTGATGGACCCTGCGACCGCGACTCTTTGGGCGCGCTCAATGCCGCCAACGGGGAAGAAAAGACGGATTGTGAATTGTCACTAGTAGACACAGGCTTCGAGGCATCCAGAGCCCCTAAGAAGGAAGACTTTTCCTTTCCGACCAAGTCAGCGAAAGGAGAAGCAGTGCTGTCAGTCTTGCCCAAGCCAGCAAAAGGAGAAGCTGTGCTGTCGGTCTTGCCCAAGCCAGCAAAAGGAGAAGCGGAACTCTCCTTCTTTGTCAAGCTAGCAAGAGGAGAAGCGCTGTTTCCTTGAAACGACGCACCGAATTTTGACTTAGTACCGAAGCCCGAGAACGTCGAGGTGGAACTGGAGGGAACGCTCGGAGCTTGACTTTCAGCTTTCAGCGCGCCGAGACTGGCCTGGCCAAAAGCAGCACCGGAGCCGAAGGCCGGGCCCACTTGGGCGGAGGAGCCGAAGCGGGCGCCCCCCATGGGCGAAGCGCCAAAACCAGAGCTTCCAAAAGACGGCTTCGCGGAGCTCGAAGGCTTGGAGCCGAAGTCAGCGGAGCCAAACATGGGCGGTTTGGCGCTTGGCGCCCCGCCAAAACCCGTGCCCCCAAACGCCGCAGCCGAGCCCGGGGCATTGGAGCCGAAATCACTCGAGCCGAACATGGGCGGCTTGCCGGGTTTGGGCTCGCCGAAACTGGTGCTGCCAAAGCCCAGGGCAGCGGGCGTGGGCAGCATGAGGGAGGGGCCGGCTGGTTTCAGAACGTCCGGCGTGGCCAAGGAAGAAAGTTCTGCACCCAAGGACTCGGCGAACTTGTTCAGTGTGATGGGAGTGGGGGCCGCGGGCCCGGGCTGGGCAGCAGCCACCGGCGCGACGGCCGGGAGTCTCGAGACGGCGCGTGCTAGGTCGAGCGAGCCGCCACGCACGGCGGAAACGTGGAACACGTCCCACGCCAAGAGGCAGCCCGTGTTGTTCAAGCACAACAAGCGGGGCAACACGCCCACGGCCTGCTCGATCAACGGCGACGGGTTTCTGACGGTGCGGTGCGTGCCCGACAAGTCGAGCGCGAGCCCGACGGGGAGCGTGTCTTCGTCGGACGCCTCGTCCATGGGCAACTCGGCGCGGTCGGTGTCGTTCAGCAGCACGGTTCTCGTGTGCGGGCCCACCTCGAGCGTGGCGATCTCGGGATTGAGGCCGTTGGCGATGAACGCGTACACCGTTTCCTTGAGCCAGTCGTGGACGGCCGCCACGTACATGCACGGGGCGCGGGCCACGGCGCCGTAGGCCGGGGGCAAGAAAAACGACCGGGCCGTGAGCGAGCCGCCTGTACGCGAGACGAGCATGTGCACCTCGTCGTCGTCGCCGTCGCCGTCAACCCCGGCCTGGGCGAAAACGTACCAGTTGTCTTCGTCGATGGTGGCCACAGAGAGAAGCGTGGCGCCGTCCAAAGTATGGCAGGCGACTTGCAGGCCCTGGGTGTCGAGCAACCTGAACGTGGCACCGGCCAAGACGGCCACGCCCGTGCCGGCGTGCGTCCAGGCAAAGGCCAGGACGCCCGGGACGTCCGTTTCCATGGCGCCGCAGACAATGCGGAGCGTTTGCGTGTCGTCCAAAACGCCGTAGGTGGCCGGGTCCACGGGCGAGGGCTCGAGGGCGCACACGTCCGAGTGCGTGCCGATGGGCACAAAGGCGGCCGAGCCGGCGGCTAGAATGGCGTCCACGTTTGCCTTCTGTGGCACGCCGGCCGCCACCGCGTACAAGTAGTCGTTGGTGCAGTCGAATCTGAGGCTGGAGACGCTGGCGAGCGGGGACACGGCAAAACCGGCGCGGATTTGCAGCGCGTCGGAGTCCAAGTCCGCGAGGCGGCCGATGCCCACCGACAGCCCGTTGGAGGCCGCGTAGAGGTGTTTTTGGCGGCCCACATGCAAGAGCTGGAGCGGGCGAGAGGAGCCGGGCGGCTGGTCGAAGGCCACGGGGCGGTCGAAGAGCCGCACGCCCAGGCGCGGCGTCAGCAAGCGGAAGCCCAAGTCGTCGGAAAAGTGTTCGTCCACCTCGTCACGTGGCATGCTGGCAGTGTGGGTGGATTGGCGTGAGCTGGGGGGAGGAGTAAGTCGATGCGAGGGGGCCGGGCCGGGTGTTTCTGGCCGGATGCTGGTGTCTGCTGGAGCGCGCGAAGGGCCCAGGAAAAAAGGTCTGGTGGAAGAGTGACGGGGCGCGGAAGGCCAGAAAAGGACGGGGCCAGAAAGGGACGGGCGCGGAAGGAACGGGGCGCGGAAGTGACGGGGCCAGAAAAGGACGGGGCGCGGAAGGGACGGGGCGCGGAAGGGACGGGGCCAGAAAAGGACGGGGCCAGAAAAGGACGGGGCCAGAAAAGGACGGGGCCGGGCTGGACGCGGCTTGGCGGGCTCGGGGCTTTTTTTGGGGCAACCGAGGGGTTTGTGCGGCGGGTAGAAAATGCTCTGTTTGCGCCAGGCACGCCCAAACCCTGGAAGTTCAAACAATTTGAGCTCGGGTGACAAAAGGTATAGGGGCTCTGAAATGCGTAATCTGAAGCATCTGCTGCAATTCTGGAAGCATTGCAAGAATAAATACTAGTTTTTGAGTAAGTAGCCATTATGTGGTGGCGTAAGTGGCCATTAGGTGGTGGAGTAGTAGGCCCATTTGTTTAGGGTATCTGTGCCCTTTGTATGAATAGATGAGTTTGGTTCTAGTGACTTCCACATTCCGAGTACTTAGCCCATTCATTGGAGCACTTGCTCATTCATTAGAGTACCCGCCTATTCATTAGAGTACTTGCCCATTCATTGGAGTAATACGCCCGTTGACTTGAGAAACAGGCCCATGTTGCCTTGCAGCCTGAAACCCTGTGCCGCCCGCTGGCTGTGGTGCGCTCGCCTGGCGCTGGCCCTGAGAGCAGGGCGCGAAAAGCGACGCGCCGCACCAGCCAAAAAGAATAGGAGCTGGGGCCACTGCCGTTGTGGGCCCGAGCCTTGGAATTAGGGCTTGACAATTCGAACTTGCCGAAGTGATGGCCAGGGCCGGAGTCCGCAAATAGCCTGCTGTGCTTGGAAATACCCAGAAGCCCGGGAGAAAAAGAACACGAGACATTTGTAAAGAAATTGCTCCCAGACATGAGCATTGTCGCTGGGTGCAAATCAGTGGGAGCGGGGCGAGTAAACAGGCCCAGCACAGGGCCTGCAACACCACAGGGCCCAGGCAAACACAGATCCGGAAACTGGAGACCGGGCCGAAAGGCCAAAAAACGGCCAAACAGAAAACGACAAGACAAGCCACAGAAAAAAATTGAAAGATGTGCAAAATCAGGAATTTCAAAGCGAGAAGATAAAAGAACATGAAGACCTAGGAGCAACGGGGTCTGAAGCAACGGGATCCAAAGAAAGGAGATTGAAGGGGATCAGAACACGAGAATTTAAAACAAGGGGACTTGAAACCCGAGACAAGGGGACTCAAAGCATGAGACAAGGTGACTCAAAACACGAGAATGAAAAATAAGAGAATTCAAAACTAGGGGAGTCAAAATTAGGGGAGTCAAAATTGAGGGGACTCAAAATAAAAAGACTCGAAACAAGTGGTCTCATGAAGGGAATTTGAAACAAGGGGACAAAGCTCGGAGTTGAATTGATTCCAAATAAAGAGGATTTATTACAAGATGATTGAAACAAGGGAGTTGCAGAATTGCGAGGATTCAGAACTGAGAGGATTCAGATCAAAGGCATTCAAACAAGGGTCAAGAGCAAACTCTTTCAATTTCAGGAACAGGGCTCAAAGGTTCTAGAGGAAAGTTTATTCAACACAAGCTAGACCCAGAACCAAGAAGCCTCCAAACCAGAAAGATCCTAAAGCAAGAAAATCTCCGATCAAAAGGACTCGTAATTCTAAGATGCAAGATCCAGTAAGAATGTTCAGAATCAAGAAGATTTAGAAGCAAACACCCTTCGAACCAAAAACATCCAAAGTCAGGAAAACTTCAGATTGAAGGGACTGAAAATCAGAAATATGCAAAATGCATCAAAAATAATCAAAACCAAGAAGGTCTGAAACAATCCAAATTTCAATTCCAAGATAACTCAGAAACAGAAAGATCTAAACCCAAAAAGATCAAAGATTGAAAAGACTCGGCTCCAAGTTAAAGCAAGATCAGAAGCAAGAATGTACAAACTCTAGAGGATTTGAAATCAAGAAAACCTCAGATTAAAGGACTCGGAGTTAATACGATGCATGATTCACGAGCGAGAATGGACTAACTCAAGAAGATCTAAAACAAACAAAATCCGGAACCAAGAAATCCCAGAACCGAAAATGTTTAAACGGAGAAGTTTCAAACCAAATTAGATCCAAAACAAAAATCCAAAGCCAACCGGAACCAAGATTCAACACCAAGATAGCTCAGAACCAACAATATCCGAGATTATAAATATGATGCATGATCTTAAAGCAAGAATGTTAAAATCAAAAGATCCAAAACTAACAAGATCCGAAACCAAAAAGCCTCCAAACCTAATATGAGCTCTTGCTCAAAAAATCAAACCCAAAAGAATTCTGAGCCGAAAACGTTCAAACTCGAGAAGGTTCAAAACAGATCCAAAACCAAATAGACCCCAAGAACAAAAGCTCAGAACCAAAATTTTAGAATCAGCGGGCTCGACTCCAAGATGACCCAAGATCCAAAAGCAAGAATAAACAAAATCTAGAAGATCCGAAATCAAGAAAGCCTCAGATTAAATAATGCCTGATTCACGAGCTGGAACGTACTGAATCAAGAAGATCCAAAGAGAAAAATAGTCAATTCCAAGAGAACTCAAATCAAAAATGTACAAACTCAAAAAGTTTCAAAACAGGTGTGACCCAAACCAAAGATGTACAACCAACCAGATCAAAGATTCAATACCAAGAGAACTCAAAACAAAGAAGATCCGAAACCAAACAGCCTCATAACCTAAAAAGAGCCCTGGCCCAAAAGAGCTCAAACCCAAAGAACTCTCAATATTTAAACTCGAGAACGTTCAAAAAAATAAGATCCCGAACCAACTCGACCCAAAACAAATCAGAGCCAAGACCAAGAAAGCTCAGACAAGAACTCCGATTGAAAGGACTCGGCTCCAAGATGAACACGAACCAAAACCAAAACCCTCACAACCACAAAATCAAAAAGCAAAGCGACCAGAAACGAAAAGGACTCATAACCAGGAACGTCCCAAAACATCAAAATCTTCCCCGGGCACACTGCAGTTTTTTCGCAGCCGGCCCCACGCCGCCCCGCGAGCCAACCGTCGCGTGCGCCTGTGTGCAGGCCCGCCGCCCCGGCCCGTCAGGTGTTTTTCCTGGGTTTCGTCTGTCCAGGTCTAACCAGAAACAAGCCATTTATCAAGAAAAAAAAAACATTCTGTCTCATGAAACCCCAGCAATTCTCCAAAGCCCCCACCAGCATCCCCTCGATTCTTTCCAAAACCTCAGGAACCTACCCGACACCGCCAGCCCCGGGCGGAAGATCTGTGCTCGCTTCCCCACGCAATATACCCAGAGGCCCGCCCAGTGCAGGCGCCGGAAAATCGCTGCGTCTGGCGCCCCGCATCTCCATCGCGAATGGGCCCTCTGCCTTCTTCATTTTTTCTTTTCTCCCCCACTGAGCCATGTATGGATTTCCTGGCTCCCGCGGAAACAGCAGCAACGGCGTGCTGGCGCCCGCCAACTTCAGGGACTCGGCCAGAAACGCCATTTTCCTGCAGTTGCCCGTGCTGGCGGCGCAGTCCTCGGCCTCGTCCGTGCGCTCGGCTCCCCTGCAATTTCGACACCTCCAGAACTCGCTGAAACTGCGCCACTCGCTGGCCCTGAGCGTGTTTTCCTGCAGCAGGCGGTCCGTGCGCCTGGCGCCGTCGCTCTACTCGTCGTCCACGGCCACCATTCCCGAGGACTGCGAGCCCACCACCACCACGGTGGAGCAGCTCATCAACGACATTCTCCTCCACGAAAACTTCTGCAAAGAGAAGCTCATGGAGCGCAAGGCGCTGCTGCATACCGGCGGCCCTGCCTCGCCACAGCCTGCCGCGTTGCCGGTGGCCGACGACGAGTACGAGGAAATCAAGATCTCGTTGGGCAGCGACCTCAACTACCAGAACGTGCCGGAATCGTTGGTGGACTGGAACCTCAACGTGACGCGCTGCAAGCTCATGGTCACCGCCATGCCGCTCGTGTCGTCGTCGCCGGACCTCGTGTACTCGGACCACCTGTTGCCGCAGCTTGTCGGGGACTTGGCGCAGATCTGCCACGTGGTTCTACTACAGCCCTACATCACGGACAAGGAGCTCATCCACACGTTGTACAGCTCCAACTTATACGTGGAACACAACTTGGACGCGTCGTTCAGGAAGTCCGTGGCGGAGATCTCGGTCAAGCAGTCCAGGCTCCTCCAGATCAACCAGCAGCGCAAGCACCTCCCGTCGCCTCCCATCACGCCGTCCGAGCAGACGTTCTTGGGCTTCAAGTACAAGGAGATTGCCATCCGCAACTACTTGGTCAATCTTGCGGCGGCGGCCACCACTGCCTACGAGTACAAGTTGCAGAGCGACGCCGTGAAAAGAGACCTCAAACGGCTGGCCGACGGCGAGCGCAAGAAGCTCACCAAAGAGGAGAAAAAGGCCCTCTGGGACAGTGTGCGGATGGACGTCTTTAAGCGGGCCGGCTTGGAAGAGTAGCCGCGGCTTGCACTGACTGGGTGCTGCTGGCATCAGTGCCTTGCCCTGCCTTGGGGACTCAGCCTTTGGCTGGCCCGGGCTACCCTTCCTCGGCAACCGGCGCCGCTATCGTGTGCGTAGCGTATCCCGCTTTTATATTGCGGAGATTTACATTTTAGACTGGTGATGTCGTATAGTACTGGGTATTCATATTATGTACTACTAAGGTACTAAGGTATCTTCTTGAATAGGGAACATATTCCATATCATATATTGCTGAGGTCTGTGTCGGGCATTGCTAGGTCCATGACATTGTTGTTGTGTCCCATGTCGTATATTAAGTAAGCATCGGTATCATGCCCATCTGAGTATCCATCTCGTGGATTCCTGGGATGCCGGAATACCTGATATGGTCTCTTACTGAAGAAACTACGGCTTTCTATATCTATCAATTTGGGATCTCATGTTGCAAATTACTGTTCTCCATAACGTTATTGTGTATTTTTGAAGTATCCCACATCATACATCACTGAGGTACCCCATGTCGTATATCGCTGGGGTATGCTGTATCGCACGCTACTGAGCTCACTCGCGTCACTGAGGTGCCCCAGACCCTAAAGTATCTCCATCTGCATATTGAAAATCTGATATCGGACACCACGGAAGTCCTCACATCGTGTAGTACTGGAGTATACCGCCATCGTACCATACTGAACTCGTGGCTGCAAAGCAACACGAAAGTTCCCGGGCTAGTAGCCTCTTCTCTTCGACTTGAGCTTGTTGTAGTGGCTCTTGCCTCCGCTCTTGTTGACTTTCTGGATCTCCGTGTACTTGCGCTTGAAGTACTCTGTCGTGGTGCTGTCGTTCAAGATCTCTGCGGCTAGTGTTTTTCCCCTGTTCTTTCTGGAGATCCGTGCAGAGTAGAACTCGGTGTTGCCCTCGATTATCGTTCCCGTTTGAAAAAACTTGGGAACCTGCCATTTCTCCTTCTTGTAGTGTCTCTTAGGGTCCAAGGCACTTCTGTTCTTCAAAATCAACAAGTCTCTCTTGATTTCGGGAGTGATCTCCGGCTTTTTCATGTTGAACCAGTCGTCGCCAGAGTCGGTTTTCTCCTCCTTCTTCACCTTCCTGGCTCTCGTGACAGGATCGTCGATTTTCACGGCAAACGACCGCAGGGGCTTCTGATCAACTGCCTTTTGCATGGACGCCTCTAGCCCAGACTCGATCTTTGGAAGCTGCTCGATTTGGCGTTGGATCTTGTCGAACTCACTCATCTCGTCGTCGACTACCGGCTTGGTTTCCTGCGCAAGCGCCTGGAAAAGCTGATCTAGCGAAGTCTCGGCCAAGTCCGGGACCATAGTGTCGGTATTTGCGGTGGAGCTCAGCGCAACGCTTTCCGGCGACGCCTTGGCTGAATTTTGCGTGGTACGGGCCATTATGAGTGATGTGGACGGGAAGTCGTGAGGCCTTTAGGTTGAGATGCCATGTCGAGTTCGTGCTTGATGGATGCTGCGATGCCGCGACCCCAGTGCACACTCGCTTTCAGTATCAGATTTCTCAATTCAAGTATGTACGGTACTTCGGATCCTTAGGATACTACTATTCTCTAAAAACCCTTAAGGAAGAAAGGAAAGGGAAAAAACTTTCCCTGTACGGAAGTTTTTTCCTCTTGCCACGTGAGGGATGCCTACATGGCGGATACCACGTGACACTCCCCGGAATGATGTAATTAGGGGCTTCACTATTCATCATTCGTCTCAGTTGATCTCGCCATGACTTTTTTAGGGCTTGGATATCGCGATCACTCTGATCGCATACCTCTTGTCGAACCCCAAATATGGGTGGTGTCTCCCGAAAGGCACGTACAGTAATGGTTTAGTGAACGTGTCGGCGATGTTATCTTCGGTCCCGACCGTCTTCACTGTGATGTCTCCTTTTTGTACTCTATCTTGGACATGTTTCTCCTTTATGTCCACCGTCTTGCTGTTGCTGGGGTTGCTTCCTGTTCCATTGAC
>NW_017387734.1:420180-426777 GCF_001664035.1 Metschnikowia bicuspidata var. bicuspidata NRRL YB-4993 | reverse complement strand
CGGTTAATTCGTCGAAGGCATCGTTTCTGATATTCTTTTCATTCAGGTTGGCGGATTCAATTAGTGCCACTAAGACGTGTCCAGCGTCGCGCTTCTTCTGCCATGAGAATCCATTCCCCGTCACGAGATAGGGGAGGTTCTTCAACATTGCGTGTGCGATCTTTCTATTGCCATCTCTGAATCTGTCCCTATATTCCGTGATTTTTGGAAAGTATTTATTCATCAAGCTCATGCTGCTTGGACTTCACTTCCGTACAAAGTCCCGATTTCCGGGGCGCTCGTAAGCACCGGGGTCGTTGAAGTGCCTGGTTCGTTCATTCGCTCAGTTAGTAGTTCAATTTGACTCTTAATCTTTCAGTATCAGATTTCTCAATTCAAGTATGTACGGTACTTCGGATCCTTAGGATACTACTATTCTCTAAAAAAACTTTCCCTGTACGGAAGTTTTTTCCTCTTGCCACGTGAGGGATGCCTACATGGCGGATACCACGTGACACTCGCTCGCGGGAGAAAGTGCGATGCGAACATGAAAAGGCCCTAATAAGAAACAACTCCCAATTCCCTGGCAGTTCAAGGAGGTTGAACTGACCCTTTTTTTTGGTTTCGGCCCGGCCTTTTTTTCTCCCAATCTTCTTTTCTTTTTTTTATTTTCTCCTTCTTTTTCTCCTCTCAGGTGGATGTAGGACCAGTACGCCAGCAAGGGGCAAGGCATGAGGGCAAACTAGTTGCAACAGGGTAAGCTAAGGTCTCAGATCCACAGTTAGTCAGTTTTCCTGTGTCTCAGAACTTCAAAGGCGCTATAAACTCCAGGAATTGACTCGCATATCTATTACGGAGGGCATCCCGCGAGTCTAATCCGATATCTGATGATCCCGGTTATGTAGTCGTTGCAACCCCACGGTGGACCCCGGACGAGTGGGCGGGGTTTGGAGACTCGGCTCGCTTGTGTATAACATGCTCACTGAGCATACCTTTCTTGCCGTTCGTGTTGGTCTGGAGCCCGTGTCTCGCCATCTGGAAGCCTGATTTTCGAGCCGTCTTGAATCTGTTCACCAATGGTTTGGCCGCGCCAGAGGCACGTGCGTTAAGATAAGCTCGCCAGCCCCTACCCGGTACCGCTTAAAGGCCTACTTTTCGCCATCCTGCAAAAGCACGGCATCTATTTCGTCGGGCTCGATGCCAGCACTATCCGGCGAAAGCCCTAGGCGAACGTTGGCATCGAGCAAGGCCTGGACCACGGCCCAGAGGCGGCGTTTCTCGGTGACCGCGGCCTTCAAGTTCTTCTTGACCACGCGGTTGATGCTCGTTGCTGTGGCGAGCGTCGATTCCAAGGCGGCGTGCTCCAGCTCCAGGGAGTCGTGGGTTTTGTTCGCAAGCTGCGGAGCCTGGCGGTGTGCTGCGAGCACCTCCCGGGCCTCGGCACGAAGCGGCGCAAGCTCCTCGTCGTGGAGAGTGCCGTGTGCCGCAACAAGAGAGCTGTCGTCGGCGCCCGCGAGAAACGTCTTGTAGCGTCGGACGGCCAAGTCGTGGCAGCGCGTCTCGAGCGGCTGGTCGTAGAGCGCCTGCAAACACACGCTGTCCGCGCGGAGCACGTCCAGGAACCGCTGCGAGAACCACCAGGGCATTCGGAGCGCGTAGTCCGTGTCCAACAAGCCCACGAAGAACGCGTCGGTCAACGCGTCTGCGTCTGCGAGCGGCGTGCCGCCTAGCTTGCCCTTCTCGCTGCGGTAGCGCATGTGGGCAAGCGCGTCCCGGTGCTGGTGCAAGTCGTGCACGCCCTTGACGTGCTTGGCCAAAGCGTCCAGCCGCGTGAAGTGCTTCTCACACTCGGGAATCGGGCAGAAGTACGGCTTTTCGCCCGTGTGCGTCCGACAGTGGGAGATGAGCGCAAAGCGGGACGGCTGTTCCGACGAGTACCGCAGACAGCCCTGCCACTGGCAGCTGTAGCGCACAGGCACGTTGGGGGCGGCCTGGGTCATGGGCGCCAAGTGCACGTCGGTCACGTGATTCACGAGGGCGGCTAGCGACGGGAACTGCGGGTGGGGACATGCGTCCCAATTGCACGCAAGCTCGTCGGCGGGTTTTCTTGCATCACGCCGGGGGTCTGTGGCCATGATTTTGGGTGTGTGGCGGTGTGGCTGTTTTTTTTTATGGTGGCTTTGTGTGAATTTCTGGGGATACTGTGCAGTTAGTTGAGACTATGGTCGTGATCCCGCGTTTGTGTACTTGTTTGAAACTCCTGCAGCGTCTGGCACCTCGTAATACTATCGGTGGTATTATTCTGTGTTTTCCGGTATTTCCCGGGGGTTTGAAATGTTTTCTTGAGGTGTTTATTGCCTGTTTTGCGGAGGATTCGAGGGCGGTAAGAGTAGTTTAGAATAGTCGTGAGAAGTTGACAGGAGAAGTTGAGGTGCTCGGGAGGTGCTGGTGTTTGGCGCGCCGGAGATCTATTAAATATAGTCTGGATAAGCAAGATGGGTGATTTCTTGTTTTCCGTTCTTTTTTTATTAACTTCCTTCAACATTTTCCGTAATTTTGCACACGGCTTCCGTCTTGTGACATTTTGTTTATCTCTACTTTTTGAAGCTCTGCAATAAGTGATACTGTGAATAACCAGTGGGGGATTTGGGACAGAAGCATTCGTTTAGAAACGCGGCAGGCATTGGCCCTGGAGCACCGGCCGCATGTCGTTTTTTAAATTTCCCGTGTTTCTAACTTCCGACCAAAGAAGCAAGCCACATTATGGCAGGCATAATAGCATCGGGCCTAGGATTAAAGCTCAGTCAAGCTACGATTTTGAATTATACGTAATAATACGCAGTCATACAAGCTCGAAATACCATAAAATTGTGGAGTAAAGCTTCAAGATTGCCAATGCAGGAGAGACGGTATAGTTACGTCAAATAGACGTTTTCGAGACTGAGATCTGAATAGAGCTTTCAGTGCTCAAGAGCCTATTTCAACATTTAGAAATTCAGAATATCATTGATGCCAGCTGAAACGCCATATCTGTGCCGCAAGGCTATGGTATTTTCATTCTATGCTGCAAACGCAACAGGACTCTCTAAACTGGACAGTATATTGCTGTCGCTTTGCCATGAAAATTACCTGCATTTCCGCTGCCGTGGTTCTTAGGCTCTGTCCTTCGAATTCATATACTATAAACCTCAAGTCCCGGTATTTAAAGAAGTCAATATATTACAACACACCTAACTGATTGACCATGAAAAGTACTAAGTTTAGCTGGCTCAATTGAGAGGGATAAATGGAAATGGACACGCCAGACGAAACAAAGAATTTCGGCTTGTAAATGATCGTACTGCGCAATATTAACAATGGATGCGAAATTGAACAGATAGGCGAAGTGATATTTCGAGGTAATTCAGTATGAATCCAACATTTAGAAAAATGGCCTTCGACAAACCATCTCATCAGGGAGAATGTATCAAAGCTCACGGCAGTTGGGAAGTCGTTGAGGTGCTTGTCAGAACTGCAAGTGTGCAGAATTGTTACAGACCAACTTTCTACAGATCAACAAAACTTCAGAGGCCTGGCCGAGCTAGTTTGAGATATGTTTTTGAGAGCCATTAAATTACACAACTTCAAGGTGATGGGGCCAAGGCAATTCATGAAGTGTAGAAAGTATATTAACAAATTCATAAGAAAATGAATATACTATCCATCCCATCATTGTTGAATGGGCGCACCTAGAACTCTCATTACAAATGGAAGAGCATTCCACCTTCTGGGGCTTGTAAAGTATGAGAGCCCGGCTTTAAGAAGCGTGATGTTTCAGTTGGAAATTAAGGACTTTAGGGACTTCCGACCAGGCGTTTATATTTTTACAAAAAATCCAAAACAGAATAAACGAAGAAAATCATTGGTTTGAAGACTAAACTTGTTAGAAGAATAATCCAAAATTGACATGATCCGAAAGAAGCTAGCCTCTTAACTTGAACTTAGAGCGCAAAGAAAAGTTTTGGAAAAGACTGAAACATCATGTTCAATAGTTGTAATTATCTTTTGAGCTTCGAAATTATTGCAAAAGTTGAGAACGTAGTCGGACGTTGAGGATATGCATCGACCTGGCTTAGTGATACAGCTAATGAGAGGTATAGCTCAAGAAGGAGAAACCTTTTTTTCACGATGAAGCACGCGGTTGTTGTCCATATGTTTTTTCTAAGTCAAAAAACTAAATCTTTATCTGTTCCTTTTAGCTGCTGCAAGAATTTCCTTAATCCAGTGAGATTTAATTCACCAGTAAGAGAACGGCGATTTTCACGCTTCCTCTTGCCAAAAATGGCAGTACATTGGCGTTTATTGAAAGCTATTACTTCATTTTGGGTGATTCAAGAGAGAAGACATATACTTGATCACTGTCTACTTTAACAAGATAGAAGTAGCATGCGGCAAAAGAATCTACATTTGTTAATCAAGCCTCCAGATACAATGCGAAACACGCTGCTAGCCCAATTGGAACATCACTGTTATTTATCACGGTTCAACGTGGCAATGAAAAAAATCTTTTGTTCGAGAACAGGCGGATGATGCTTTGGTGCCTTGGAGTCCTTGATATCTATGAAGCTATCGGGGTCCAATGGCCTTCGTTTATTTCGATGAACTAGGATCTAGTTTGCCTATAGAGGGATGTATTAAAGACAGAAGAGTGATCATCTCTTGCAATTATGCGATTGAGCCGGTCGGCTACAACAAATGGTGATGATATACCTCCATGCCCCAACATTAAGCACTATGGATATAACCACTTCAATTTCAAAGAACACTCTATTATTTTTGCGGGCATTTTCTCAAATCAGGAAATTTATTAGTGATTAAGAAAAAGGATACCCCATAGTTACATCTATGCTCAGATATCTTACACGAGCAGTCACGATGGAATTCTTGGGGATCAATGATCCAGAAGTAGCCTCGGTTTCTTGGGTCCGCTGATTTATCTGTTACCAGGGTTTGTTTTGTTCTTCTTCCCCTCTACTGGGATTTACCACAGAGCACGCATGGCCTGTAATGGCCATTTTACAAGAAACAAAAAGCTGAAACCAGGACGCAATTTGAGGGGTGATATCAGTATTGCCACGTACCGAACGCCAACGTTCAGAAAAACTAGATGAGACTGGTGACACCGCATTTGCCGTCTCGTCATTTTGCTCCGATCCGCTAGGCCGATGGATGTAAAAATGTGCACCTGTATTCCGACTCTTTTTTATGCCTACCGACCAATATAACCTTCAGAGTATACTCCGCTTCAGATACATGCTCCACAAGGTATACTCGCTCGAATGTGTAGAGTATAACCACGAGGAGGGTTGCCAGCGCAGGGCTTAGACCTTACAAGACACTGGGTACTACTCTGCAATGTTGTCGGTTGGCCTCGTCAAACAAAGTTGACTCCCTTAACCAGTCTCCACTGGCCTGTGCTTCTCGGGCTTTTCCAGCCAGTGCTGATTTCATATTAGCCATAATAGTAGAACCCCGAATCTTCCCGAAAGTAGCCATCTGAGCAAAGCACCAGAGTTTGCCCAAACAGACCACAACAAGAACACCATAACACGAAGACTACAACCACATCTCTACAACACCTCTACAACACCTCTACAACACCTCTACAACACCACAACAACACCACAACACCTCAACCACACCTCTACAACACCGCCCCGGTCTCCACAGAAACAACTCATGCGTCAGTGAATGTATTAATGGTATACTCCGTGTGCCCGTCCCGTGGGCGCTCAGCCCACCAAGTCCTCGTCCAACCTGGCGGCCGGGTTCGTCTCTATGAAGTCCAACGAGACCTTGTGGCCCAACAACTCCCTGATGTTGGAGACGCCATACTTGATCATGGTGGGTCTCTCCAAAGAAAGGCCCCAGCCCAAGACCCGCAAGTTGGAGGGCAAGCCCATGGGCGCCAACATCTCCGGCCTGAACATGCCCGAGTTGCCAATCTCCACCCACTTACCTAGCCCCTTGTGGTAGGCGAAGATCTCCATGGAGGGCTCCGTGTACGGGTTGTAGGCGGCCTTGAAACGCAAGCCGTCCACGCCCATCTTGGAGAAGAAGTCCTCCATGAAGCCGATCAAGTCGCCCAAGGTGATGTCGTACCCTGCAAGCACACCCTCCACCTGGTGGAACTCGGCCAAGTGCGTGGCGTCCACGGCCTCGTTGCGGAACACGCGGTCGATGGAGAACAAGCGCGTGGGCTTGGGGTCCTCGGCCAACTTCTTCAACATGGCCGCGGAAATGGCCGTGGTGTGTGTGCGCAACACCATGCGGAGCGACTCGTCCTGCCGCCACGGGTATCGGTAGCCGATGGAGCCGAACTTGCCGTCCTGGTGCACGGCCTGGATGTCGCGCAAGTACTGCGTGTCCTCCGGCGCCTTGGCCACGGCCGGGTCCTTCAAGTAGAAGGTGTCCTGCAAGTCGCGGGCCGGGTGCTGCTGCGGCACGAACAAGGTGTCGAAGTTCCAGAAGCCCGACTCCACGTACTGGTTGGCGGGCATCTCCGTGAAGCCCATGGAGAAGAAGATCTGGCGGAACTCCTCGCGCACCTTCATCAACGGGTGCAACGCGCCGGACACG
>NW_017387734.1:384596-420160 GCF_001664035.1 Metschnikowia bicuspidata var. bicuspidata NRRL YB-4993 | reverse complement strand
TCTGCAATGTTGTCGGTTGGCCTCGTCAAACAAAGTTGACTCCCTTAACCAGTCTCCACTGGCCTGTGCTTCTCGGGCTTTTCCAGCCAGTGCTGATTTCATATTAGCCATAATAGTAGAACCCCGAATCTTCCCGAAAGTAGCCATCTGAGCAAAGCACCAGAGTTTGCCCAAACAGACCACAACAAGAACACCATAACACGAAGACTACAACCACATCTCTACAACACCTCTACAACACCTCTACAACACCACAACAACACCACAACACCTCAACCACACCTCTACAACACCGCCCCGGTCTCCACAGAAACAACTCATGCGTCAGTGAATGTATTAATGGTATACTCCGTGTGCCCGTCCCGTGGGCGCTCAGCCCACCAAGTCCTCGTCCAACCTGGCGGCCGGGTTCGTCTCTATGAAGTCCAACGAGACCTTGTGGCCCAACAACTCCCTGATGTTGGAGACGCCATACTTGATCATGGTGGGTCTCTCCAAAGAAAGGCCCCAGCCCAAGACCCGCAAGTTGGAGGGCAAGCCCATGGGCGCCAACATCTCCGGCCTGAACATGCCCGAGTTGCCAATCTCCACCCACTTACCTAGCCCCTTGTGGTAGGCGAAGATCTCCATGGAGGGCTCCGTGTACGGGTTGTAGGCGGCCTTGAAACGCAAGCCGTCCACGCCCATCTTGGAGAAGAAGTCCTCCATGAAGCCGATCAAGTCGCCCAAGGTGATGTCGTACCCTGCAAGCACACCCTCCACCTGGTGGAACTCGGCCAAGTGCGTGGCGTCCACGGCCTCGTTGCGGAACACGCGGTCGATGGAGAACAAGCGCGTGGGCTTGGGGTCCTCGGCCAACTTCTTCAACATGGCCGCGGAAATGGCCGTGGTGTGTGTGCGCAACACCATGCGGAGCGACTCGTCCTGCCGCCACGGGTATCGGTAGCCGATGGAGCCGAACTTGCCGTCCTGGTGCACGGCCTGGATGTCGCGCAAGTACTGCGTGTCCTCCGGCGCCTTGGCCACGGCCGGGTCCTTCAAGTAGAAGGTGTCCTGCAAGTCGCGGGCCGGGTGCTGCTGCGGCACGAACAAGGTGTCGAAGTTCCAGAAGCCCGACTCCACGTACTGGTTGGCGGGCATCTCCGTGAAGCCCATGGAGAAGAAGATCTGGCGGAACTCCTCGCGCACCTTCATCAACGGGTGCAACGCGCCGGACACGGGGAACGCGCCCTCGGCGTTGAAGTTGTAGGGCTTGAACGCCGCGTCCTTCCAGCTGCCGCTGGCCACCATGTCCGAGGTGATGTCCGTCTCGACGCGCGCGATGGACAAGGCGAACCGGGGCGCCTTGGTCACGTGGTAGCCCACGATCTTGGACAACGAAAGCAACTTGCGTTTCTTCAACTCGGCCAAGTCCTTCTTGTCGGCCAAGCCGCCGGTTCTCTTGACCTCGCGCAACTGCTCCACCACCGCGTCGCGCGGCAACGCGCCCACCGCGGCCACCAAGCGGTCGCCGTCCTTGGAAATCCAGCCGTTCTTGAACGCCTTGCCCTGGCCCAACTTGCCCACCTGGCCCAACCTGGCGTTGACGTCGGCGATCTTCAAGCCCTCGAGCGACTTCATCACCTCGTCCAAAAGCCTGATTTCGTGCGACCCCGACACGAGGAACTCCTCGGCCTCGCGGGTCAAGCTCCAGAGGTCGCTCTCGAGCTTCTTGAAGTTGATCATTTCTTTCGCCCAGAGCGACGTCAACGACGCCTGCAACGTGTTGACGTCGATGTGCTTGAACTCGGCGAGCTCCAACGTGTTGGCGATGCCATTGTGCTGGTCCACCGCTTTCAAGATCTGCAAAGACAAGTCCGACATTTGGTGCAGAGGGGGTGGGTCTGGCGGGCGATGTGCTGGTTGGGCCGTCTAGTGAAGTGCGCCAGGGCAGTGGCCGGGCCGACAGAGTTTTCGGGTGGTCTGAGGATTACGCTGCGGGGGCGGGGGGGGCCGCGCGCCCGCGTAAATCGAGGCACGGCGCCGCGGGCCTGGCCTGGCAACCGGGGCTGGGGTGGCTGGAGCGCTGGTGTCTGGAGGTGACTGGAGTGACTGGTGATTGGAGTGGTTTGTGTTTGCTTGTTCCTGGCTTGCTTGGGTTCTGCCTTTTTTTTTGATAGATTCATCTGATTAAAGGGCAAGACTACATGGATAATGGATAATAGATAAATCCTTTAAACAGCTCCCAGCTACGCACCAAGTGCCGAAACACGGCCCGTTCCTTCCGTTAGCCGCGGCCGTATCTGTTTACGTATTGGATAACACGTCATCGTCCCTTAGGATAGGTCTCCTGTTGTAGTCGCTTGAACTCAGATGGTTGTTGTTGTAGGGGACTTGAGGAGCCAGCTTCATGCCACTCGCCACGCCTTCTAGTGTAGACCTTGAGAATCGTGGTGACGAACTAATTAATTTTGCCAAGTTCCCCAAAGAGTTGTCGCGGTACTTTACTCTTGATTTTTTCTTTCTTATCTTAGTAGTTGGTTTCTACTTTATTCATACTTCTTAATAATTTTTGATCCTTTTTATACTTTCACTCACCGTTACTTATATTCTCCCTGTTGGTTTTTTTGCAAGTTACTCAGATGTTTCATTCCACTTGCTTTTCTTTCATGTTTCAGATTGACCTTACGTCTTTTTATCATTTTTTCAAAAAATTAGTCTAATAATCCTAAATTAACACTCTTTACATATACCAATTTTCAATATGTCACCTTCTATTAGACTTGACTTCTGTACATTTCATTTACCTCTCTTATTTCATTTACCTCTCTTATTTCATATACTTATTTATTCTAGTTATCTTTTACCTTTTTCAATCATTAATTATATACACTATTATATTTTGATTATCTTCCATAATTGGGTATATAAATATCATATCTATTATTCTTTAATTATCATATCTATTAGTTCATATTCTTATCTTATCTTTAACTTCATGTCGTATTTAGTATATACATCATATACATAATATAATAACTGGTAACATCTATTTAAACAAGATATATTTATACTAAGTTATTACCTCTATGTTAATATTATTATTATAATCATTCACCATAATTAATTTAGTATCATGGTGTATTATCTGTTACTTACGGTTTTTAGAGATGTTATATATTCCCCCCCTACCATAAGGTTATCCCCAACCGAAGGTTGGGGATGTCGGGTGGTCTATTATAATTGTCATATCACTTGTATACGCCTTATTTAATATTAAGTCATAAATGTTTATATATATAGTTTTATGATATAATAAATTTTATAGTTAATTTTAAGTTTCTGGGCTTGGAAAATTGAATTTTTTCTTGCTTGCTCGTGCTAATTCTTATTTTATTTGCTTTTGATTATTTGTTTTCTTGATTATTTGTTTTCTGTTTATTGTTTTTTTTTGATTTTCTTTTTTTTGATTACTAGATTTTTTTTTGATTGATATTTTTGTTGATCGTGAGTCCCGCCTCGGATGCCCCACTTCTTTACTCCCGGTCTTCCTTTCATGCCTTTGCAGTTGCGAAATGGCCCTTCCAGCCAGCCCCTCCTAATACAGATTCCATGCGTCATGCATCTGGAGCAGCATGGCGCCTGACTCGGGTCGTTTTGGTAGATTTGTAGGCCGCCCCGTCCAATTCAAATACTATGTATGGCCTAGTAGCATTAGGCCTAGGACATCAGAAACACTAGTGAACAAGCACACGTGGAACATGTAGCGCCGGCTGCCTCTGCTCTTGCATTCACTGCCAACTAGGGGTAAGCCCCATGTTTGGAGATTCTTGGATCATGATTGCCATTGCGCCAGCTCTTTCAACTCCCAAAATACGCTGTCCATCGAGCCCCCGCCAGTGGGCTGGGGACTCAAATTGCACCAAGGCGTCTTGAAAACCATGTGGAGCTTGTAGCGCAAGGTACATCACCAGAATGCCTTATTGTTTGGGCCGGCTCATACTCGAGTAGGTAGTCTTCAGAACTATTGAAAGCGCCTCTTCATTTCTATTGCGTAGTTTTCATGACTACTATATCTCTGTCTCTATCCTGTGGTTTGTGTGAATGACCACTGCAGGCATTTCCATTTCTTTTTCACTGCATTTCTGAAACTCTTGCCTAGGTTTTGTTGATGGCTTCCGTGAGCTCATTTCCCCCAATTCACAGTTGTCTATATCACTTGCGTGCACACTACTTTGTAAGAAATATTCGTATCTGCTGTGTTAACGAACATTCATTTCCTATATGTGCAAACATTCATTCATTGTGCCCGCAAAGATCCATGAATCTCGAACCACATATAATTAGATTAGCTGAAATGTTCGTCAATAATAAGATAACCTACCTACATGATATCCCCGGCTACTCTTTTAGTATACTAATAAGTTTAGTCACATTATTTATCATTGTTTAGGGATGACAATTATAAGTATAAACATTATTCCATATCTCTCATACTGGATAATTTGGTTTTTCATAGAGCAAACGTAAATCGAGCAGTATTGGAAGTACGATAGTACACCCGTTGACTTGTTGCCACTTACCATAATCATACCCTACCTTTATTGCGAATTTTATTTCCATCCACTCTATTCCCGGGAGCGAACTTATTTCTTAAGTGCGGACCCTTTGATTGACCTTACAATATTAGGATATTTCCGGTCTCGGATAAGTTCGGGGTAAGATACACCTGTGGGAGTTGTGATAACATATATACCCGGCGGAGCTGGAATACCTGACCCTTCCCTTGCGGGCCAGTGGCTTGCTGGTGTTGTTGATATTTGAAGTGTTTGCTAGAGAATAGATTATAATAGGGGAGTGTTGATTGGGGTGTTCAATAAAGGCTAGTATTTATTAGTGGGCCGTTTTCTGCGAACTCCCAGGAGTTCGAAAGACGCCCAACTCTCCTGTTGTAATCTAGCACAACGGGTCCTTTAAAATGCCTGGCGCAAACGATTCAGTAATGGAATGTGCGTTTTGGAGCTGCTTCAAAGTGCAACAAAGAAGCCACTCACAAGCGAGGAGCTGAGATCCATGCAACATAGCGCATCTCCAAAATCGGGTATGTTTCCAAAATCACCAGTCGAAGATGTTGGCATGCGATACCAGCTTTTGTCAATTTGTTTCCGCACATGAAATTGCCATTTGAAACCTTTGAAGTAAATGCATCCTCAAGCCTCGTTTGAAATTCGTAATGAATAATATTTTCTTGTAAGAGCACGGTATTGACATATGCTTGTTCCATCTGGTTCTTTCATACACTGCCGATCAAAGTAGGCATTTATTAACCAGAAGTATTTCTCTGGCAAATCCAGGTAATAATGGGGTTTCTTTTATGGCATCGGCTTGTGAATACATCCGACAGACTCTGGCAAATGAAGAAAGAATACTAAAGAGCTTTGGGAGGTATACCAAGTAGACAAAGTCTGAGTCTGCTTAAACTGTAAAAGACTCATTTATTAGCCTTTTTGTGCCCGAATCTCAGAAATTAAAGCCTCAAAGATGTGAAGATTCGCCTGCTTAACAAAAAAGTATCAGAGACTAAACACTGCGTTGAGATAAATCCGACGAAAACTACCGATCTCGGGACATTGTGTGCCTTTCGCCGCCAGTATCATGACACACTTTGACTATGATAGACCATTCATCCCGTATTCCTACAACTACTAAGGGTTTGGCCCTAAATCTATACTCCTGAATTTGCTATTTTCTCCAAAAGTGGAAACAAGGAGTGTATTACTTCGACTTGCTCGTCCCCAGCGGAGGTGCAGTCACGTGATACGAATATCTCTGAAATTTCCATCCTTGTATGTGGGACTGTTGACAGGAATACTGGATAGTTTCCCCAAAAGACACATCAAAGCTGCTGGCGGGGTTTATGTTGCTCACTTTTGGGCGTGTGGCTTAGAAAGGTCCAACGTTGCTCTACGCGATACAGAGTGAAACAGGTAATACACCTGATTATTGTCATCATCTCGGTAATTCAACTCATCAGCAGGTTACTCAAAAAAAATTCCGAGCAGAACGTCCAGGAGGGACTTGAGAATAAAAACATCACACATCAGTTCTTTGCATGATAGCAAGGATATCTTCTTCAATTAATATTACATTTGAGACTTGATAACGTAGCAATTTGAAAAATCCCTAAACAAAATAGCAACGCTCAAAGATCGCAACTCTTGGACGCAGCAAGAAAAAGCTAGAATTTGAATAGTTTCAATTCTCACACAATTGTACCTGCTTCTCGCTTGCGTTGCTATCTGCGAGATGTCTAAATCATGCCAAAAATGGCTTCACACGGATTTCTTCAGTATTTCTCTGCATATACCAACTCCATGTGGCGCTATATGCCGGCTGTTGTTCATTGCTATATGTATTGAGTGATCATGCGGCTGGGGTCCAAGAAAATGCAACGTATATAAAGACGGGAATTCCTCCTCTCCCACAACGACAGAAATTCTCTCAAGTCTAACTCATTCTTGTTGAAGGAATTATTTTAATTGATTTCTACCTATCCAACACCGTCTAAATTCTCATCAAAACAAATACACAATGGTTTGCGGAGACATCTTGAAGATCATCATTGCAATCCTTTTACCACCTTTGGGTGTGTTTCTTGAGGTGGGATGCTCAGGTGCCTTTTTCTTGAACATTCTTTTGACTCTTCTTGGATATATTCCAGGTATTATCCACGCGCTCTACATCATATTAACGAGATAGCGCCGCAGCCCCTTAGTGTATAAATAATACAAGAGAAACACATTGAACCACGTGTAGTATATTTAGTCTTCTGCATCGTGTAGGGGATTCGTAATTCCTCAATGCGGTCTTTGGGCCGGTCTTTTACGTTACTTTAATGCGTTACGCATTCCCGGGCAAGTAGTGATATTTATTTTCAACTGAGACATATATCCGATATCTCACAACCTCAGAAGCGCTCTAAAAGTTGATTGGCTTGTCGAAAGTGGCCAAGGCAGCTTCCTTGAAGGCTTCAGACAAAGTTGGGTGGGCGTGACAGGTTCTGGCAATGTCCTCAGTAGAAGCACCGTACTCCATGGCCAAGCCACCCTCGGCAATCATCTCACCGGCGTTTGGACCAATGATGTGAACACCCAAGACTCTTTGTGTCTCGGCGTCAGCAAGGAACTTCACGAAACCATCAGTGTCAAGGTTAGTCTTAGCTCTGGAGTTGGCAATGAATGGGAACTTTCCAACCTTGTACTTGATGCCATCAGCCTTCAATTGCTGCTCGTTGGCACCGACCCAGGCGACCTCTGGGTGGGTGTACATGACAGATGGAATGTTGCCGTAGTTGACGTGTCCGTGACCATGCTTGATGTACTCGGCGGCAGCAATGCCCTCCTCCTCGGCTTTGTGGGCCAACATGGGGCCAAAGGTGACGTCACCAATGACTCTAATGTGTGGCTTGGCCGTTCTGAATTGGGAGTCAATGACCAAACGTCCCTTGTCGTCCTGCTCCAAGCCAAGAACCTCGTGGTTCAAGCCCTTGGTGAATGGACGTCTACCGATGGCAACCAACAAGACATCAGCGTCCATTTCCTCGGTCTTGCCGGACTTGACGTCCTCAATGCCAACCTTGACGTTCTCACCCTCTCTGACACCCTTGGTGACCTTGGTGTTCAACTTGAACTTCAAGCCTTGCTTGGCCAACAACTTCTGGGTGGTCTTGGCAACCTCAGCGTCCATACCGGCACCGATGGAGTCCTGGAACTCGATGATGGTGACCTCGGAGCCCAATCTGGACCAGACAGAGGCCATCTCCAAACCGATGATACCACCTCCAATGATGGCCATCTTCTTTGGGACCTCCTTCAAGGTCAAAGCACCGGTGGAGGAGACAATGCGCTCCTCGTCGATCTCGATGCCTGGGAATGGGGTTGGCTCGGAGCCGGTGGCAATGGTGATGTTGTCAGCGGTGACCTTGTATTCGTCACCGTCGAGGCCCTTGACGCTGACCGTCTTGTCGTCGACAAACGAGCCGTATCCCTTCAAGTAAGTCACGCCGTTTTTCTTGAAAAGCATCTCAACACCGGAGGTCAAGCCCTTGACGGCCTTGTCCTTGGCAGCTTGCAACTTGCTCACGTTCACGGACACATCGCCGGCGATCTCGATACCTCTGTTGGCAGAGTCGTGCTTGATCTGGTGGTACAAGTGGGAGTTGTTCAAGAGGGCCTTGGATGGGATACAGCCGACATTGAGACAGGTGCCTCCGAGAGAGCCACGGGACTCAATACATGCGGTTTTGTAGTTGAGCTGCGCCAACTTGATGGCGTGCACGTACCCACCTGGGCCGCCACCGATGACCACCGCGTCGTAGTGGCCGGCCTTGGAAGAGTTGAATCTGACGAACTGTCTGATGTTGGATCTCAACATATTTGGTGTATTTGATGTTGGGGTTCTTTTGCCTCGTTTTTTTTGGCCTTCCTTTTTCCGCCGGGTCGGTCGCGGAGGACTGCACGGAGCCTCACGCTCCGAGTGACAGGGAGTCGGCGGGTATGTGAACGGAAAAGGTTCGGGACGCCAAACACAGGATCCAAATTTGCAGCACCACGATGACAAATTCTAGGACCAGGTCAATTTTCTTAATTTATGGGTTACAGCTGTCTCGACTTGAAAAAAAAAATCGATAATACTCACTCACAGAACTGTTCTTTACGCCATGTCTGGAAAAGAGTGGTGGTGGTTTGACTGCACACCCGCCCCAGCCGGTGCTTAAAGTGCGAACCCTGCCCATTGTCATAATACTGTCATTGGTGCGGAGTTCCATGATTTGGTGAGTGAGGTTGCAGGCATCACTGGGCCATTTGAATTTAGAGTGGCGAAGAATCTAGCAGGAAGGAAATCCGGTGCACGTGTCCCGGCGTGTGCTATAGTCAGGGGTTGGCTGCAGGTGCTCCAGGGTCGGCGCCGACCCCACACCCGACTAAGTCCGGGACTGCCGAATCGCGAACTAATTAATTGAAGAAATCACCGGGCCAATTTCCTGGAGATAGGAATTCTGGCCCCACAATGTTGTGCTTGGTTGCAAGCGAAACAGTAGGGCGGTCATCAAATTTTGGGCTTCTATGTTAAAGAAGAAAAAAATGTTGTGGAGGGGCCATGTTTGGTCACGAAGAAATGTCTCTCCTGCTGACCATTCTAGGTACCAAACATATGCATGAGCTCGCAGGAGAAACACTCCAACGTGGTCGGAGTGAAGAAGTCTGTAAATCTTTCATGGTTCTCTTCGTCCCCGGTTCCGCGAGCAAGCGTAATTAAGGCATGTCGCGAGTTGTTCATTCAGCACAATCAAGCCACCAGCCGCTTGACGCATCTACAGCCCTTCCAGTGTTTGAGCACAGTAGGAAATTTCGCTCTCATTAGCGCTTTTGAAATTGGAGCAGCTCAATAAATTGTTTGTGACCTGTGTTCCACAAACAGAACGAGCAGCATTTCCAAATTTACCTCCTGTCGCAGGCCTCGTCGTTCAATGACGGCCTCACCCTTGAGTCAGTGGGTTTAGAAATTTCAAGGTGGCCGAGCCGGGGGCGTCGGAATTGCCCTTCAAGATTTCGACGTAGTCCATCATTTTCTTGCATACATCTTTCTGGTCAAGCTGATACGAGGCCCAGTACTCGTCGTCCGTCATACCTTCGCAAGTGCTCCAGGTGTTTATCGCCTGAAATTTCAATTCCCAGTCTGTGGGACCCAAGCCATCTGCTTTTCCTTCCTCGCCGAGCTCCCTGATATACCGATCTTGGTAATTGTACCGCGCTTTCGAAGATTTCTCGTTGTAAACGGAACTTATCTTGGGAGAGTGAACATGCAAGAAATAGGCCTCAGGCTCGGACATCTCGCTATTTTCCTCAAAGAACCGTCTCCATAGGTTCAGAGTATAATCCCCGTTTTGAAAAGGATCAAGCCGTGAATCGAGACCTTGTTTCGAGAGCCAAGATCTCCACCTTTTATGAAAAGCCTGAGCCGACGCAGGGTCGCTTTGAACCATAGTGCTTTCATCAAAGAAAAAAGACCCGGGCTTGTTAACCTTTTCTCGCCTGACGCCGCTGAATTTCATTCGCCAATCTGTCAAGTAGTAGGGCTCGTTCATTACATGTAAAGCTGGGACGAAAGTCTCTCGATCACCGCTTCCAAATACCCCTTGGTAAATGAGCGGGTAGTAGTACTTTTCTCCATGCAAGTTGTAATATAATGTCAAAAACAAACTGCGAAAATGCTCTCGTTTAGAAAACACAAGCTGGCCCGACTCGACGCTGGCAAACGGTGGAAGCCCCTCCAAGTCATGGAGCAATATTTCCAGGTCCCTTTTCCTGGATAGGTACGAGGAAAAATCGCCCTCGTTTGAAAAGCCGTCTCTTCTGATGGGTTCACCAGCACTTAGCCTTACAATGTCGTAGAATGTTGGCGACACGCCTTTGTGCCAATTATCAGGCCAAAGAAGAAACCTCGTTTGAAGATAAGGCTCACTCTCGAGTAGCTCGTCCACGTTCTTGATTGGGAAGTTGTCAGAATCAAGATAGATTGTGTTGTCGAAGGAAGAGAGAATGAGAGCCATGGACTTCATAGGGAACCCGTCTCGCTTGCTTTTTCCGTAGGCCTCCAGCCCCAATACTTCCTCCATGACTAGGCATTTTGCATCGAAACGGGGCAAAACAACCTCGCATATTCTCTTGTTGTAGTCCGTCTTCACGTCTAGCACAAGCTCGATGGGAAGCTCGGACCCCATCTCACGGATCTGAATGATGACATTGAGTGCCCCTAGAATGTGTTTCTTTCCAGCGGAGAGCACAACGCCAGAGCCCGAGAAAATTTCGGTTGGGGGCACAGACAACGAGCGGAGAAAAGCCACGAAGCCATCGTGTTTTGCTTGCAAGTCTGTGAAATCTTCAGCGGAGATGCTGACTCTTCCGTCTGACAATTCCTTTCTGCTCTTGGGCGGAACAGTGACCTCTCTTAAGCCGTTCAGAGGCACGGTCTGGCCTTTTTGAGCAACACCTCGTCCACTGGGGCTGAAGTCACTGAGAATGTGCTCGAAGATATTCTCGAAATACGTGCCCCGGTCAATGCTAAGCGACTCCATTTGCTTGATTTTAGTGCGGAGATTCTCGTCGGAGGTTTCCAGTAAGAACTCCTTCACAAGCTCATCCTTGAGCGGTTGCTCGTTGTTTTTCAAGTACTGTGCCTTGAGTTCCTCTGCGATTTTGTAGGATTTGACGTCGCTGGTAAATTTTCTTTCCGTGGCCTCCCGCACCATTTTCTGGCGTATTTCGTTCCGCAAGGCCTCGGTGAACCCGTCTGTGTATTCGTCCCGAACTTGCTCCTCGATTTTCTTGAGGAAAGCTGTGCCGGAATTTCGGAACTGCTGTATGATGTATTCTTTGAGCTCGCTTTTCGGCACTGGCGGCTGCTCCGATTTGCTCAAGAGATGCTTGAAAGTTGGCTGTTGTTCAACCCATTGGGCGTCGAGAATGTAGTATGTACTAAGAAGGTCAGACTTCCAGATTGGCGAGGCGAGATCCTGTGCACTCAAGACTTCTGGATGGAAAACGAGAATAATAAGAAGGGTACCTATCACCAGGACAGCGGTCAAAAGCAACACCCTGAACCTTTTGGACAACATGAAGACTCTTGGAGGTTGTTTCGATACTATGCCAGTGCACGACTTGGTTTTCGGTTGATAAGTCTAGCGGCTTGAGAGTCCTACACAAGAAGATCTGGATTATGGTCCAAAATCACAGTGCTAGATCAATGGGACACGCCGCTCTGGTCAAGAAATACACAAAATGTAAACGACATGCTGAGCAATTGCAAGCTTCAAGCACCCAGAAGTAGACAATGCAGTCTCATGAATATTGTGTATATAGTGTTTGTGGCCTGCATACGGAGGGGCTTAGGCCAGAGCAGCCAAATCTAGACAGGCCCAATTGTCTTCTTAAGGAGCCTGAGGGCGACGTAGACAGTGAGCCGCCAATTATAAGCTGATAAGTATCATCTAGGGCTGTCAATAAAAGACCTACTTATCTGTGCTTCATGTAGTGGGGTAAAGGTGCGTGTTTTGAGCCGCTAAGCTTAGAGTCGAGCCACGATCTGCAGGACCAGATATTTATTTCCTTTCGACTATATGCGTCAGAGGCTGTTCTGGTACCATATTTCCAACATGGTTACCCATAAATATTGGATGATATTTGCATTAATTTTCGCTGCCATATGTTTGGGTGACCAGTATCTCTTCGTGCATCACATGAACCAAGGCTTAAAGTAAGGCTTAAAGTGACCACAGCCCGAGTCATCGCCCAAACAAGCGCGCCTCAATTAGCAGATCCCAAAATAACGACAATTTAAATTTGAAAGTCAATGAGCTGTGACCTACTCGGGTCCTAATTTTTTTGCAGCCATCAAAGCTCTTTTACTGATCAAGTGGTCCTTGAAAGTTAGAGTTGAAAAAAAATGAGTGAGTATACAGAGACTCCCTGTAGTATCGCCAAATAAACGCGCAATTTGGGAAATACAAGGTTTTATAAAATCTCAAACTTTTTTTTTTAATAAAATATGCGAAGGGACATCGAAAGCAAAAAGGTTTGGATTAAACATTTTATATCATTCTAATACTTGAACCTTCCCCCAAATGTTTACAAATGCAAAATAATTATGGACCCTTTCTTGTTGTAGGATTGTCTGGGGCTTAGAAATTAGGCGACGCTTAGTCCGGTTCAGGGCCAACATATTTCTTGATATAAGTAAGTGTCGTATGCGAAAGATATCTTTGTCAAACTGAGACGCTTCACTGACCTGAATAAACAAGGGGCTTCCTAGTTGTCATTGCGAGCGTCCGAGTCTCCCAACTAATTGAAAGAATACAACTTTTCAATAGATAGTACCCAACATTAGAGCAACATGAGACCGAGTTTTATGATATCACTCAATGAAACCTCACCCCTCTTCACACAGCGGCGGCGCCCAGAATATTGAAGATACTGTTGAGCTTATATTATACCATGAAGTTATCTACGCAAATGCCCGCACTCGTCAATACCATATATCCCAATCATGTACGCCATGCGCGTCACTACCAAATCCACGGCCATTTGGATTGAATCCTTTGCCAAGTCAACCTTCGAGCCGTCCACTTCCTGCCAGTTCACAGGAATTTCGACAATCGGAATCTTCTGGAGCTCTGCCAATAGCAAGATCTCCACGTCGAAAATCCAGCGTTCGGTATGCATATGTGGGAGGATCATCAGCGCAGATTCGCGATTGAACATCTTGAATCCGCACTGTGTATCTTGAATATCTCTGATACCGAAAACAAATACCAAGGTATGGAGCGCATACATCATTAGATTGCGGATGAAAGACCGTTTCACCACCGCATCGGAGTTGATCATGTGGGCTCGTGACCCGATTGCCACAGCAGGTCCCTTATCCTGGCCTTCCATATGGGCAAGCAACTTCGTAACGTCGCTGAACTTTGTGGCACCATCGGCATCAGCAAATAGTAAGTATTTTCCTCCACCATGCAAGATGCCGTGTGCCACGGCGCCGCCCTTACCCCTGTTCTCCACCAACGTGACGACTTTCAAGACGTGTGGCGCAAGTCTCAATCTAGTGGCTTCACCTAAGGCAAAGTCGCCGGTACCATCATGGCTAGCATCGTCCGAAATCACAATTTCGTACTTTCCTTGATAGTGCTGCTCCAAAAACACCACGGCTTCATCGAGCATCTTGCCCAAACGCGCTTTTTCATTGTAAGCGGGAACGACTACCGAGAGCTCCAAGTTCGAGTCTGTTTGTGGACTGCAATCACGTGAGCGGAGCCTTTTCGGGAGCTCGTGGACAGGGCCCAAGCCGTCATTTGTTTTGTACTTGGTCTCAGACCTGGTTTCTGCACGTGGCTGGTGTTTCAAAAACTGTAACATGCTTAAAAAAACCACAACAAGAGACGCGGCTAGCGACAAGAAGAGCGATGCCGAAATACCGAGCATGATCTGTAATTCTCGGGCTTAGCCTGCTTTTTCTCTGTGCGTCTTATGGTTTCTTTTTACACGGTTCCGTCCTTCGACGCATCCGCGTGTACCTGAACTATCGTCTTGACGTAGACCTGCACACAACCGGGGAAGCCAAGCTGTGAGATGTTTCATGATTGAGAACCGCTCTCGACTTGGGATACACATCGAGTACTTATTGACCAAATATATTGCGAAAGGTATTATCCTGTTTCACAATCATATCTTAGTTTCTTGCTGGTATGAAATCCAAACAAACGACCGCAACATTCTGCATGTGTGGGAGTGTATGGTCGCTTGTATACGCACGTGTCGCCCTAATTTTATTTTCAATGATTGGGATTCAGTCAGTGGCTGGCCTGGATCATTGAACCATTTGTGGAAGAGGTATCTCAAATCGCATATTTACGTGTGAGATTTTGAAAAACACCAAGGATGGCAGCAGCGGCGGCAGTACAAAAGCTGGCTATCTTAAAACAAAATCCCAGCCGCACGTACCGTCGGCGTGCCGCAGCTGGTACCAGAATAATACATCACGACCTCTACTAAACTCAGTCTCGCTGGATTCAATAGTTCTTTTTTATTCTTCTTGGTACTTGTGTCCGTTGTACCTTGTCCCCTATTGCCATGCCTATTTCGACGCCAACTTGGTGACACGGTTATTGAGACACCGCGCATTATTAAGGAAAATTTCTACCAACTCCTCAAAGCGGATGGTGTCGGATCCATCTCGGACACGGTCAAAGCCGCGGAAGATCTGGTACGTGTCTATCTCGAGCTCCAACTCGTGGGTTTTCTCGTGCTCTGCAACGGCACGGCCAGCTTTGTTTTTGGATGCTCTTGGCGACGAAACCTCCGTGAAGTCGAAGCGCGTTACCGTGGGCGCATGTGAGTATGAGGCACGTGCCTTGCCGCGCTGCAAAGAGGGCTTGTTTTTCTTCATGATGGGTTCAATGTTCTGGGCGTCAACCGGGAACTCAATCAGAAGCGAGAGTCTGAGATCATACATCGACGAAGGGTTGTGGATGAAAAGGTCGGAGACGCGCTGCTTTGAGATTGCAGTGTACCGCGGTGGACTGAGCAGGTTGTCCTTCGAGATGCGGATTTTGCGGGGTTTCTCGTTGCGCTCAGTGATCTGGTAGAAGTAGTCGGTGTTGTTCGACTCCGTGAGTGAGAACTTACGCCGCGGCCGGGTAGGGTCTTTACGAACGGCCTCAGCGTAGTTCTTTTCCAACTCGTCCAAGAACAGCCGCATCTCGCGCCAGCCCACTTCGTGCACACCCATGTCAAACCGCGTGTTTGCCGTTTTCGTGTAGATGCACTCGGTGGACACGCCCACGTCAATTCGCGAGCCTGTGTCTTTATCGACGAGGGTGCCGAACTTGAGCTCGAGCTCCACATACTGCCGGTTTTCAAGCAGGATCTCGACGAAATTGGCGTAGAGCCACTCGGCAATGGTACGGACCGTCAGCTGGGGCGGAATTACGCCTGTGATCAGACATTCCAAGTCCGACAGCACCATGGCCTCCCGCGAAAACACGGACTTCGCCGCTGGGCCCGCGCTGCCGACCAGGCCCACATATGCGGGCCCAGGCCCGCCCTCGGAACTGCTGCTGCTTATGCCTTGGCCCTGCTGCGATGGAGGAATCCACTGGCGGGCCCACACCGGCGGCTCTTGGTACCTGACAGGCTTCTTCCGCGCAGCCTTGAGCTGCTGTAGCTTTTTGAGCTCGGTATCGAGAAAATCACTGCGTTTCGCATTGGCGGACGTACCTGCGGTGTCATTTTGGACTGTTCCAGACTGATCGCGCAGCACCTCAGCGATTCTTTCTGCCGCCTTTTTTTGCGCCTCTGCCTCCTGTTCCTCTTTCAAACTGGCGGCGGCTAGCTCACGGTCGATATCCTCTGCGTCCGCATCCACATCGTCCTCGTCTTCGGCCTCATCAGAATTGGCAGGGTAGCTTGTCTCAGACGCGTCGGATCCCACTTGGGGATCTGGCAGAGAGCTGCCTTGTGGATTTGTCCCCGCACGCCTGTTTTTGGGAGTCTCGTTGAGCAAGTTATTGATCGATTGCCGGTGGGGAAGATCAGGTAGCGAGGGCCGCTGGCCCACCGGCTCCTTGCTGTCAACGTCGCCGCTCTTCGAGGGCGACTCACCATTGAGAATCGATCCTACATTCATGATGTGGGGGATGGATTGCTTTTGATTTCAGGCTGCAAGATGTGACTGACAGACGAAGACTCTTGAGAGATTTTTGGGCTAATATGAGGTGCGCATTGACGCGCACTACAATGAAGCAGGCGTGCACGTGACCTAATGGGAGCCCCGTGTCACGTGACACAGCGGCTACCCGATTGCAAACAGCCCGCCTAGTAAGGAGAGCAGTTCCGTTTCGATACTTGTTCAAGTATTCCTGTGACATAGTCTCTGTATTTAGTTTTTGATGTCTCAAATAAACAGGTATCGAAAGCGAGAGCTGGTGTACTCTATGATTGAAGGACCAGTAGACCCAATCAAGCGATCCTTTTTTCTGAGTTTGTTCACAATTGCTCGTTCATAATCGTTTCTAAGTTTCTATTCTTGTTCTTCCATTTCTTCTTGTTGTTTTGTGCTGTTTTTTTGCCGCTTCAGAAGAAGACAAGGTTGAATTTGGCCGCCACCAAGATCTTAACGCGAAAACCCATATGACATATGTTTATATGCAGACTATAATAATAAGTGACAAAGTTCGTTTCTTTATCCGGGCGATGTTTCTCTGAGCTGCATGAGATGCTAAGAAGTATGGTTATTCTTCCATGCTTACATCTGCAAGCTACGGAGGATGCTACTCAAAATTCTGCAAATAAGCATATGTTTGGCTATCCAAACAATATTGAAGCGGCACGGATCTGTGGAATACATAGTGGATAGCTTGTCTTTTCTTTTTTGTCGTGATCCACTTAAGGATCTAAGTGAGTCCTCAAATAGTGATTGAGCCAAAGAGTAGTTTACCATGCCCTAAAATGTTGCATTGCCTTCCATCCTTTGAGAATTGTAATCAGAATATATAGCCTAATCTGTGTCCTGTCAAGTAGTTTTCCGTTTGCCCGGGGCAAATATCTGTTTTTGCGTCTTTATCTACTACTTTTTCAGAATCCTGATTTAAGTATTTGGATATGCATTTATGTAATGAACCCATCCACTCTATATCCATATTCGTCCTTTTCAATACTTCATCTTTCGCATGGTAACCTTCTCTAGACACGTGCCTTGCTGACTGTTCTCGTTGTTCGTTTGATCCGAAAGGCTATTTCAAATAAATCAGTATAGCCAATGCCACGTTGCTGCTGCCCCGTGTGCGTATTACAGGATAATATTCGAAAAGCACCTTCAGTTCTGCTGGGAGTGTCACCAGCTGGATGTGAGACATGTTATCTCCTGTGGCTCTTCTGAACTGGATTGAAATAGGCTAGCTGGCTACGAAGGTCTCGGCAGAAAAAAGAGTATCAAACAAGCTTTTATTACCCCCGAATTCATCAAGAACGAGGGATATTTCCAGGACGCGATATCTGCGGGCAGAACATCAAATCATAATAAATACGGTTTTAGAGCAACTGCCATTTCTGCAGCACAATAAGCCTTGCAATCTTACAAGCCCAAGTTCTTGTTCAATCTAGCCTGCACTGCATCGATGAACTCCTCAGTGGTCACGTACGAAGAGCGGTCGGTCTTGCCTTGGGACAAAGCCAAGTCTTTGGTCATGATGCCGTCTTTGGAAACGGTCTCAAGGACTGCAGTTTCTAAGCTTTCACCAAATTTGACAACGTCCGGTGTGTCATCCAACTTTCCTCTCTGGATCAAGCCTCTCGTCCATGCGAAAATCGAGGCAATCGAATTGGTCGACGTTTCCTTGCCTTGTTGGTGCTGTCTGTAGTGTCTCGTCACAGTGCCGTGGGCTGCCTCGGCCTCAAATGCCTTTCCATCGGGGGTCATAAGGACGGAAGTCATGAGTCCCAAGGACCCAAAGCCTTGGGCGACGATGTCAGACTGCACGTCACCGTCGTAGTTCTTCATAGCAATAATGTAGCCACCCTTGGACTTCAACATTTGCGCAACCATGTCGTCAATCAATCTGTGCTCGTACCAGATACCGGCCTCCTCAAAAAGGGCTCTGTACTTCTTCTCGTACATCTCCTCGAAAATGTCCTTGAAGCGACCATCGTACTTCTTCAAAATAGTGTTTTTCGTGGAAGAAAAAAGGTTGATTTTTCTGTCCAAGGCAAACTTGAATGAGGACTCGGCAAAGTCATGGATAGAAGCATCCGTGTTGTACATTGCCATGCCTACACCCGGGCCCTTGAAATCATACACGGGGTAGTGTTCCTCAGGCGCGCCATCGGCAGGCTTGAACACAAGAGATAATTCGCCCGCCTTTGGAAACACCAAGTCGGTGGCTTTGTACTGGTCGCCAAATGCATGTCTGCCAATAATAATGGGCTTTTCCCATTGTGAGACGATTCTGGGGATGTTGTCAATGACAATTGGCTCCCTGAACACCGTACCGCCTAAGATGTTCCGCAAGGTACCATTGGGAGAAAGCCACATTTTTTTCAACTTGAATTCCTCGACGCGTGCCTCATCGGGCGTGATTGTGGCACACTTGACTCCAACACCATACTTCAAGACCGCCTCAGCGGCATCTATGGTCACCTGGTCGTCGGTCTGGTCTCTATACTGAATGCCCAAATCGTAATATTTGATGTCCACATCCAAGTAAGGGAAAATGAGCTTGTCCTTGATGAACTGCCAGATAATTCTGGTCATTTCATCACCGTCCATGTCGACTATAGGTGTCTTCACAGTAATCTTTGCAGCCATTTTGTTTGGTTCAATGGATTGTTTGCTGGGTGCTTGCTTGTATACGCGAAATGGGGTTCCTGTTGATTGCTCGAAGGACAGGTTTTGGACTCTCGTGAAATATTTTGCGAACAGGCGGCTTTATATTTCTTGCTTCGGTTCACGAAGCATGAATTTGTGGGGAAGTGCCTTTATATAGCCGCGCTCGTGCCCCGGGGAACCCCGGCTTACGCGTGGGGCTCGGATCAAGCTCGGAAGCGATTGGCCTGCACAGAACGGCTTCTAGTGGGGGTGTTCCCCTTTTATATCCAATTGGCCCCGGCGGCCAACCATGAGAAGGTGTGAGAGCCGGCATGCAATAGCATTTCAGCCAATAGCTAAAGGCGTATAGTTACCAAATCAGCCCACGGTAGTTCCAAGAATTAGTGATTGCCGGAAATGTTACGCGTGAGATGCCTGGCTCATTGAAGACGGAAACTTGGGTGCCATTGGCTCATCGATCTCTAATAGATCTCCCAATTCGAGAATGATGAATATGTCCAACAGGAGCTTCGCCACGAAGCGAAAGGACGACATGTCCTGCGTTTAGCGCACATAGGATGCCCTACAGGAAACCTGTGCTGACAAATTTGGAAATCATTCCATCGCAAAGTTTCTTACAGGGAAGATGGAAAACACTCTGTCAGGCTGCTTTGGAAGCTCGATATGAATGCAAATTAAAGCAAACTCGCGAGGAAAACTTCAGGCTCTGTTAAAGGATGATCTGGGCCAATCAATTTCTTGCTCGGACATCCGGACCTCTCGACGTGAGCCCGCGAAGCAGGCAGAGGAATGGCCCAGGCCATTACCCGCCCCGCGGGTCCCATATAAATATTTTTTCACCCGTCTCCCTTCTCCACTCCTGCAACATAATTGTTCAGCAGCCCAAAGTGTATGTGCAACTAAAACACCAGTGTTTGTGATGATAACCTAACTCAGCTCACTCAGAGTGAAAGCGATGCTGATAAATTTTCCTAATCCAACTTATATCTGACAACACGACTTTATTTTGTTTTTGCTTGTGTACTAACATTATCAGAAAATTCCGACCACCATTATAACCAGAACCATTTAAATTTCTTTGTTCAAGCCTCCCAGTTTTTTTCTTTTCTTTTTCTTTCTAAACCGGACTCTTCGGCCTGAGTGCTTCAATCTCGGATGTTTGTGGGACCAAATATTGGGGAACCTGCTTCAGCATGCCGCTGGAGTTGATGGACTTGTATTTGACCATAGAGTTTGCGTGTAGTTGCATCTCATAGCTGACTGGATCGAAGTTGTCCACCAATACGTCCGGCAGCATGATGACCCAACCTTTCCTTATTTTCACGGGCAATCTGTAACCTGTCTTGCACGGGATGATGTGCAAGCGCCTGTTTGAATTGGAGAAATTCTCAGCGACTCGGTAAATTGCTTCCGGAACTGCGTTGTTGTAGCCATCATCGCCCGCAGACTTGGACTTCAGGTCCATCTGTAGATCTGTGTCGATGTTGCAGTGGATCAAGTCCGTGTCCGTAGAGCGCCTGACGGTACCGGTGATGCACATCCAGCAGTGCCACTGCTTTCTGCTCAAGAGAGACTGGCAGTTGCCATTTGAAGGGTCACTGTAAAAACCGTCATTTTGGCCCTGCGGGAAGTAGGGGCTGTTTTCATCCACCGGCACAAACACCAATTCCTCGGACCGGCGGAACTTCTTGTTCCATTTGTCGCCATTGAGTAGCGCGGTCAACTGCTTGATATTGGCCGTCGTGGTCCAAATGAAAAGAAACCCGGGCTTTGCGCAAAGCTTGTAGAGCGGTAACAGGTTGAGTAACGGAAGCAAGAACTGGTTTTCCACAAGCGCGCCGATCATGATCACGTCAAACTGGAGCGCGTACTGGTTCACCCAGCGGTTGAGTGTCGGCACAATCTGGTTGGTTTCCACGTGCACGCCGTACGGCTTCGTGCAATGGGACGCAACCTGCTGCGACTTTAGCTCCTTCAATTTTTGCAACTTTGGGTACCCTTCGGTGGGGCGCACGATGTTGCGGATGTACTGCGTGGAGAGCGCGCGCGTGTGAAGGTAGTTGTTGGAGTAGTCGTTCTCGATTGGGCGCTGGCGTTTGGTGCTCTGCGCGGCGCCCACGTCCGAGGTGTGCGCAGAACTGCCCAGCGTCAGGGACATGCGCCGGCGGTCACGTGACCGGCTGCTCCCCCCGGACGAGCTAGCCGCCGACGATGATGGTTTGTTGCTGTGCCGGGAATACGTATACATTTCTTTCCCGAACTTGGCTGCTGTTTTTGTGATCTGATCCTGATCCAGACCGGAGAAAATAAGTTTCAGTTATGGGAGCGGGCGAAGTATATCCGTTTGGTGGAGAAGCAATATCAGAAGGGGAGGGCGAACTCCAGACTCGTATGGTTGTGAGAAAGTGAGAGAGAAAAGAAGATGCTTCGAGGATTGCAGCTCTTTTTGTAAGAAAAACATATGTGTGTAGTGCTGCAAAACCGGTGCCTTGAAACAGGGTGTGTGAGGCGCGTTTCACAAGTGGCGTTGCCGGCGCAACACTGAGGGTTTGGTCTGCGATATGAAACGTTCGAAGCTGACACAAGGAACACCCAAGTCCAAGCCCCTGCATTCACGAGAGCTCTGGGAACTTGGTCGAAGTTTCGTTTTGGTCGCCTGCATGCTGTTTTTCCGGCAAGACCCCCATTCGGGTGTGGCTGCCCTTTCCAAGCGGGAGACCTATTGCGGGCATCTCACGCAGGGCCATCCGAGGAAAGAAGCCGTGTCCGAGGCTCTGCAAGATATGGCATGGGAGTCAAGAAAAAAAAAAAAAGAAGAGAGTTAGAGGAAAACCAAGCCCGTTTTTGCTCCTGGTAAATGCCGACAAAAAAGCGGTGACATGCTTGCTAAATTCCCAGTGGCCGCTGAATCTGAGGTTTTTGGTGGTTTTCGTCTCGCCTGGAACTTAGTGCTGGCGCGCCGGTGCTTTTTTGCACCCATTGCACATCTCTACTCTTGTGCAATTTATCGGAAACAACAGCAGAGAACGCCCCCACCAAAGCCCAATTAGTACATCAAGGTATGCTCACACAAGATCGGACTGTAAAGATCGGCATAGAGACCGCTGCCAATGCCCTCCGCAAATTTCTCAATAGTGGCGACTCTCCAGCAGACTGCACCGCGATCCTCTCCACCATCAACTCCGAGCTCCAGTCCATGCCCCTGTCAGAAACAGTGCAGAATATCGTGCAAAACTTCTTGGAATCGGATCTTCTCAGCTCCGCGAGCGAAGCCTGGAACCATGAAAAAATCTCCGAGGACTTGGAAACCGAGATCCTGAGTCTCTTTCATTTGGTGACTCTGACCATATTCGAGGGCCAAGGCGACTTGTCCCTGGGACTTCAGTACCGAGAGAGCCACACCAACAAGCTCGTTTGTCTGTTCTACCACAAGCTATACAAAGCTGCGCTCGAAAGCCCAAGCCCAAAGTTGACGGGGTACACGAACATCCCTATTTCTGAAAAGCTCATATGCGGCCTTTCGGCAAACCCAAGTTTCGTGATGTCGTTTTTTGATCACCACGGCGAGTTCCTCCCATACGCGTTTTTGGTCCAGCACATTCCTGTTTTCTTTGAGCAGGTGTCATTCTGCCTCACTGCGTGCAAAGAGGACCGATACTTGCTGTCGTACATGACAGATAACTTGAGCATTCTTGTAAAGAAAGTCACTTGGGGCGAAATCTCCAGTTTGTGGGACCTGGAAAACGCATGGAAGCTTCTCTTCTTTTGCGATGTGCTCCAGGGAAGAGTAGTTTGCGACCAGGTGCTTTTGCTTTTTGAGCTGTTCCTTCATTCGATTGATTCATGGAAGGTCTTATTCGAGGTGTCCCTTTATTTCTTGAACATGGTGTCACACAATCCTCAGCTCGACGCGATCATTGCAGAGTCCACAGACACACGGATGGTGCTTGTCATGCGGAACGCCACTAAAGAGCCACTTACAGAACAAGAGGAGCTCGTCGTATGGGACTTCATATGTAAGGTTTTGGAAAGCAACAGCGTCGATTTGATCCTCGGCCTCTTCTACGACACGTCAGCGCACCAGAACAAAGACAACTTGGCTCACATTCTCAAGGTCTACCGCAGAAACACATATAGATTGATGGCGTCGGACGTCTGGTTTGTCGAAACATTCACAAAGTGCTTTCCTGACTTCTGCAAGATGGCCATGTCAACACTGCGTTGCAACGTGGAATTCAGTCTGAAGAAGTCGCTCGCGTGCTTCTTCAACGCCGGGATCAACAACTTCCTCAGCAACTCCTTGATCACCAACAGGTTCATCTACTCGGTGACCATCCATTTGTTGACGTTCGACTGCTCCGAAATCGCCCAGTTTCCTTGCCGCATCATCGATAGGATCGCCGATCTCCTACAGTCAATCGACGCATCTAAATTCAAAGAGGCGAAGCAAAGTGTGAGCGAGCCAGACGGCAGCAGCCGGTCCTTGAAAGAAAACCTCCAGATGCCCTCGGCGGACGAGATTTCAGAAACTGAGCGGCCTCGGTCCGGAATTGAAAGGTTAAATTTCAAGAGCGAGGGCATGAGGCAGAATTTCTTCTTGCTTGAGGCGATTGTGGCTACGCTCTATGCCGCCATCAAGGCCAAATCGATAGCCCTCAGCCGGTCCACAGATATCGCAAATCGGAAGCGGGACGGATCTCGAGAATGTTTGGATTGCCAGCTGTCGCTAAATGAGGCTCGCCCAACGCTAAGCCGTGGATCTGGTGGAGACGCAGCGTTGTGACTCTCCCAATGCAAGCACTTCTCAACACAGCTGATATCTGCTTGAAGGTTCAAGGCTGTTTTCACGTGTCGGTTCCGTTGTCCTGCCAGCTATACGTACCATACCAAGGTTCTACAAAAATTTTTGCTAGGCATTCTGTGAGATTATCATTTATTGTTCTAGTTCCTTCGAATAGTCGTGCGTTTGGGTGGTCTTAAGCCTTGTAGGACCTCGTGCCGAAGTCGGATCTGAAAATGGCATCACCCTCAGAGTATCCTCTGCCCAAACCGAAACCAACACCGAGCCAGACAGGGAACGACCTTCTCTTAAATAAAAGAACGGAAGCCAAAACTCCGCCGCCAAAACCCAAAGCGGTTTTGATCATGGTGTTGGACAAAACAACATCCCACTGTTTGTTAGTATGTATGGCCTATAAGAACAAAGCTTTCAGGACCTCGCGGCCTAAATTGAGATTTTCTCGAGTGTTCTTCATGGAGTATGCACACACCAGGAATCTTGTTAAGTGTTCCCTATATCTCGGCTCTTTGATTGGCTAGACGAGCAAAGAGTAATACCACATGTAACACCTCGGCGTCATATAGCAGAATATCGGAGCCCTAGATCTTGATAGGAAAAATGACACATACCTTATCGTTCAACAAGCTTTGAGAGGTAGACGTAGCAACTTGTTTTTGATCGGACATTATGTAACTATGGATAGATGTTAGTGGAAAAGTTCGACGAAAAGAACGGCAGTGGAAGCCGCGGCACAAAAAAGCAGCGAGACACACAAAATGACCACAGACCCACAGAGTTGGAGCTTTCACATGCTGTTGCTTTGGTATGTTTGCTCTAAATCATCCCACACATACAATTGGATAAATATTAGATCGGTGGATGGAAAGCCGTTGTAGGTTTTCAAAATGTCGACTTCGCATTGGGCCAGGCGGACTGTATGCCGGACACACTATATCAGAGCTTACTGGCAAGACATATGCGCAAGAGGTATAAGCGTAAAAAGGTGGGGCTGCGTGGCTCCCATCTAATCATCCTCACACACAGAGGTGGTTTGCTGTACGTATTTTCTATTCAGGACATTCCTATTTCTTTCCTCTTTTGAATTTTCATGGTTGCGATATTCGAAGTGCTTCAGGCTGGTGCCGGTGACTTGGAAGTCATGCTTTGCATGATCAATTAAAACGCTGAACGCTCAAACTAAGACGCCCTTTTATCAGTTAGCCTGATGAAAAATACCCGTATATTCCATGATGTTTCATCTGAGAGTTTTTTAATAAAAATCATCGCACTCAAACTTTCAGACGAATGAAGAGAGTATCTACCAGCAATCATATCAGGTACGAGCAGATGAATCCGACCTTTCTGTGCTGTAATATCACGGATAATCTGTTTGTTTGAAGACGCCCCGTTTCAGCCTAGGTTCTCATTTCTTGTGTTTGTTGCAGACGTTCAGAATAACTATCCGAGTCTAACCTCATAGCGCATGTGAAGTGTTTCAGCTCTTCAATCTTGGTGTCTCATGATACAGCCATACATCAAACATGTTGCCAGCCATCCGTCAGCCAAGCACATATCATGAAACGATTATATATCACCAACGATATGCCCAGGAACGATCCTGAGTGTTAATTGAAACTTGAACCGACTTCCGCTCATATCTACTTCTAAAAAACAACATGTAAAATGCCTCGTATTGCCTGCAGCTTCCATTCACTAATCGCTATGCTGTTGAACTGTGTAGGAGCTCACAAATTTTTAAATTACCCAATCAAAGAGCACTGTAAAAATTGTAACAAAAAGTACGCAAAAAGCTATGACCGGCAAAAAAGATTGCAGCACCACAATTTCGCATATGGTCTCCCACTACACTACTCAGTGTGGCCCTATGCAGCTTAACTAACGTTGATCGGACGGGAAACAGTGCTTCCTGCATGGTATGGCCGCAAACGAAATCCTGTTATGATACGACATGAACAAGATTATAGATTCGCGTCATCCTGTATAATACGAAGGACGAAGAGTCTAAACATTCCTGATCGGGGTTACCCCTCACCTACTGTATAGAATGGTTCCGAACTATAAAGGGGCGTGAGGCTAAGACATCCCTGAAGAAGGACAACACTTTTTAGACATCGAGAATACGACAGATAGACTAGGCATATCCACTAAGGCTGAACTATCTATAAACCGATCTACTCGTAGTTTAAGAGACAGCTCAAGGCTGTTTCATAATAAATCCAAGGACAGTATAATTGTCATATACAGTCATTCTTAGATATTCTGTATATAAACAGGAATACATCCTTTACATATTTTGCATGACGCTGGGTACGTATCCGGGATCCGCCAAGCTGTTTCTTGTACGATTCTATTTTTTACCTCCCTCTATTAGATAATTTTACCAGAACAAAGAAGGCTTAGATGAAACACCCAAATTCTGATGGCAAGAGCTCAGATCTTCCAAACTAATACGAATTTGTTTGTCACCACAATCTTCAAGGTGCATACTCAATGATGTCATGAGTCACAGGAAGTGAGCTCCCGGAGTCTTGAGGCATTTGAGTTGAGGCGACTACTACCGAGGACGAATCCTATAAATGGTTGGTATCGTATTCAATACGTACGTAGGTGCGTGCTAAGAGGGCTGTACAAGCCATAGTGAATGAAAAGGCTAGCCGGTTTCTGTTACACGGCACGTATTCCTGATTGTTCGCAATATTATTATTTTGCTCCGATCAAGCGAAAGGAGGAAGTTGCATATCCTTGATGCTTTTGATAGCCAGGGTCCAATATTGTGGTTTGGGTAAAATGTGAGGGCCTGTAAATTGAAATTGGCTTTGAAATGCCCACGATTATTGATTTTTGGAAGTTCAGTGGATCTGTTTTATGAGAGTAGCAGGGGATGATGTTGGCAGCGCCTCTCGCAGAGGTGAAAAGCATATCGTTGGACCTCGACCAGATTTGCTTTAGCACCCAAGCTATTACCTTTACAAGATGATATCGCGATTAGTATTAGGCGGGAATATATTTTCTCGTTGTTTTTTTGAGGAGTGCAAGCCGAAGAAACACTCCCAAGCTAAATTGGCATTGCGGCATTGTCTGTTTTCTAAGTAAATCCGAAGAACAACGGTCAAAAGATATACTTCTGAACAGGGCCTCAGCATGTGAAGATTAAGAACTCGTTGCGATTTTGTAAAACATGAATTAAATGCGCATATGAAGAGAATTAAATAAATAGAATGGAATTCTGCAGCTCGCTATTTTACACTTTCAAAAAGTACAGATCTGCCAGACCTTGGAAAGACAACGTGTCTTCAAGTACCGCACTACCGCACTCCCGATAAAAAAAACAAGCTGAAATCTCTCTTCGGATCTCATACTTTTAACGCACTGACTATTAAGAGAATATTCGCGAAGAATTGTTGTACATATGACTACAGACCGGTACGAGTTGTAAACGACGTCTCGATTTTTTTCGTGCCTCATTCAAATAGTATGATAAGAAGCAGGGTTTATGGACTCGGGAAAATAGACATGATTGCAATTGAAGTATTCCTTCAAAGTCTTTTTGGGGGGCTCAGATAGTCAACTCTCCTATATACGAGCATAACATTTAACTTTGATCGAAACACTGATTTAACTTGGAAAGCCCACAAAAAGTGCTTAAAGCTTTCAAATAAATAGAAAGATTCCCCCAAAGCGAAGAATATTAGGAAAGATTGTTCTTGGAACAAGACAAGATGAAAATCACAAGGCTATCAAAATTTTTTGCGGTGCGTTCCAATTATTGACAAAAAAAAGAAATATTTGCAAGCAAGACATTATAATATCTCTTCATTTGGCAAAATAGGCATTTATTTCGGAAGAGGTAATTGTATCCTAAATCCCAGTTTTTTCACTTACTATGATCGGCCTGCAGATGAAGAAACAGATGACGATGAGGAAATAACCAAGGTACTACGTTTGATGGATCAGAGTCTTATTAAAGACACACGGACGTGAACACCGACTCGTAAATTTTTTCAATTTCCCATTTTGGGACAATTGCTGAGTCTGATGGGCCAGCCGAACGGTGGCTTGAAATACACGAGCTGCTGTATCAGGAGATAGCCCACGGATTGCCTGAATGATCCAAACAGGAAGCTCATTTAGGGTTTTGGAAAGCTCTCTTGAGATTCTTTTCTTTTCAAATAATCATCATAAATCAAGATACAGCTATCTTGGGTCTCGCTACTTCGCTCGAGACATGGCCCAAGGAACCCCGAATTAGCCTATTTTTTTTCTAGAAATATCAGATTTTGCAAAACAAGGCTCACAATGACTTTTTTGATAGTTGAGAAAATGCTGAAGCCAGTAGCTGCTGTACTATGTTGAGATGTATGACTCTCATTTTTTAAGAAATTCACATTTATATGCCTCGAAATCATGACAACCGTACTGAACTAATCATATTTCTAACACTTCACGAGTCAAAAGTCGTGAGGCGGCATGTGTCCCGAAACACCTGAAATGGAATTGGATCCGAAAGTGCTTCACATGTATGACACGATTACATTTCCGAAATCAACCTGCAAGAGATATCGGTTCGCCTGCGTCGCACGCATTTCGCACCGACATATAGGAATGCCGAAATGAGACTATTCCACCGGTCGTGAGTTATTGATTCCACCAGTTCGAGAAATGTCGAACGGACAGATTCAGGGGGCACAAGCAGCACATGAGTGTAGTACTGGAACCCCAGAAAAATGTTAGAACGAGTGTCGGGGCAGAGGGACGTGCGCGTACCATTCTACAGCAAACGGCCCTGCACTCGTGCAATGAGGCCAAAGGGCCGAGACCTAACGCACGAGGAGTTCAAAATCATCTCTAAATGCACGTTGGCCTAAAGCCGTCGGGGTTCGCGAGAGGCAGCCAGTATGCCTTTCCGGAACCGGCCCAGTATTCGTGGCAGCATCTCGTCGGCAACGTCGGTCAAGTCTGTGCAAGCTTCAAAAAAAAAACAGACCGCAGCATGTGTTGGAATCTGTTGTCCAGGGCAGGCCGGCGGGCCTCGAGACGAGCTTCGGAAATCGGCGACTGCAATTTAGATGGGTATCAAGTGCGAAGGCTTCGCAGTGCGTGTATGCGAATCTAGGAATTGGGCTTTGGAACCGCGGCGTATTCTCGCTTTCCGCAACGCTGGAAATTCTTGGCGAACGAGGCCCAATAGCTCTGACCGCACGCCTGCGCAGAATGGTATGTGATTGCATCCTGAAGCATGCCTCTTTTACAAACGTGGGCCACGTCTAGGGCAAGAGGTCGTGCGGGTGCGGCCTGCACACACGCGCACGCCGCGTCGTGCCCGAAAGGGAGCACGCGGCCTGCAGACAGTCAGGCCACTGCTGGATCATATCCCGACCGTGGGCTTGCACACTAAATGGCGGCAACTCGTCCGCTCGTCGCTGGATGAAACAGGAATCACAGAGTGGTTTTCTTGGCCCCGCAAGCACAGGCCCGGCTGCATCACCCGCAGTGTCGTGCCTTTTTTTTTGGCTTGGTTTGGATATCTTTCTTTCGCCGTTTAGCCGCTGGCCCCTAGGTACCCCTAAACCGCCCAGCCTCCTTGCCGCGCCCAGGCTTCGCACCCGCGAGGCTTCCAACCAGATAGACAAAGCGTGGGAAACAGACAAGCTCTCGAAACAGAGACAAAGTCTTGAAGCAGAGAGACAAACCCAAACCCTTGAAACATAGAGACAAACCCTCGAAACAGAGACAATCCCTCGAAACAAAAACACAAACCTCGAAACAAAGACACAAACCCTCAAAACAGAGACTCAGATCCTTGAAACAGAGAGACACCAACAGTTTAGAAAGAAACACAAACAGTTGAGAATTTAAAGAGAAACACTAAAAAAACCCTCGAAAACAGACAAACAAACACTCAAAAACAGACACACAAACACTTAAAAAGAGACGCCCCAAACTCTCAAAACAGAAGCCACAAGCACACAGAGAACAGACGCCACAAACACGCGAAAACAGACGCAAAACCCCCAAAAACAGACGCACAAACAGCCTCAAGCACAGACACCCAATACAGTCTCAAGCACAGACACACCCAATACAGTCTCAAAAAAAAAAAAACACCGAAACGAGTCGCGCGCGCCTCCCTGCAGGAGCCCCAGCCAGAAGTGCGAAGACCCACTGAGGCCTAACATATCTCGGGTGAAGCATACAGCGCGCACCCAGTTTTCGAAACATCTCCAGCTGCCTCGGACAAGCACACGAAAGCCACGCCCACTCTCCCACACACTCAGCACCGTGCGCCTGGGAAACACCACCAAGACCTGCAGCTGCCCGCCATTCCCCCTGCGCCCCCACAATGTCGACGCCCCGCCCCGGCCCTTCAAGCCCTGCGCCCGAGCTCGGCAAAGCTGCCTCTTGGGCCGAAGCGTCGCCCACTCTGCCCGCCCCGGCGGAGCCCCAACGGCCCGGGGACAGTCTCCAGCATCCTCATGTGCTGCCGCACGACACCGCTGCGCCAAAACAGCCTGAATCGGCCGCGGGAGACGCCCGTGAAATCGCCCCGTCTGAAGGCAGCGGGCCCAGTCCGACGGGCCTGCCAGGCCGCTCACATGCTGCCGCGCCGGGCCCGCCACGCGCTGCCGCCGCTTCGCCGGCCGCCATTCCTCGGATGCCCGGCACGTTCGACATTTCCGGCTTGACGGCCGCGTCCACAGATGCCATTGACGCGCCTCTAGCCAACCAAACGCACGAGTCCATCGAGAGGCAGGAACTCGACGTGCCCGGGCCCGGCATGCACCATCCCCCCGACGCCGCGAGGCCGCCGCGGCCCGTGCTGCCCCTTGCTACGGCTCTCGGGACGCCCCATCTGCCCATCCCGCACAGCAAACCGCCCACCATTGTGCCGGCAATAGCCAGCCCCCAGCTCTCGGGCATGCACGGCGACGCGCGCAGGGTGTTGGAAGCGGCCGGCGTGTCGGAGATGCTCAGGGCGCGCGGCAGCGGCGTGACGCTGTCTCCGAACAGCTCGCGCAACGTGACTCCCACCAGGGACGCCGTGCCCCGCGCCCCCAGTGATGCTGCGCTTGCTGCATCGCCGTGCTTCTCCAGCGAGCACGAGCACCGCGACCTGTCGCCCGAAGTCCCGGCGCGCGGAGACCTTCTCCTCGAGAACCTCCCGCTCTCCAACAGCCCCTATCTCGGCACGGCCGACATCGAGAAGTACCAGTCCATGCTCGATCCGGGCAAGCCGCAGGCCGCGCCCGCGGGCTTGGCGGCCAGCATAGACCTCCAGGAGCTTCTCGAGGAGCTGTCGCAGAGCCGCAAGTCCGCGCTGCTGGCGCTGCTGGTCTACAGGTCCGAGCTCCCGGAGAACGATCGAAATGACGCCCGCAACGGCGAGGACACGTCCGGCATGGACGACACCCGGTCCACGGGCGCCAGTCAGGACACCCGGCCACCCGACGCGGACTTGTCGGGGCTCAGCATCAGCTACCTCGACGCGTCGACGCAGAACGGCGCGACCGAACGCACGTCGTCTATGCTGACGGTGATCCGAACCCCGCACCTGGCGCCTGCGCCCAAAACCGTCGCCAACCAAACGTCGCCCGTGGCTCGCGACCGCACGCCGCAGTCCACGCCCGCGCTCCCCCCGGCGTCGCTCCAGCTGACCCCGTTGGGCCTGGAACGACCGGCCGTCCCCCACATGCCCACCTCGAGCAGCAGTCTTCTGAGACGGCGGAAGAGCGGCAACCGCGTCAAGGGCGTGTTGACGTCCATGTTCGGCAAGTCCAAGGGCCTGTCGGGCGGCAGCCACCACCCGTCGTCGCCGGACTTGAGCAAGAAAATCAGCACGCCGTTTAACGCCAAACACGTGGCGCACGTGGGCATCGACGACGACGGCTCGTACACGGGCCTCCCCTCCGAGTGGGAGAGGCTTCTCAGCGCCAGCGGAATCTCGCGGACCGAACAGCAGCAGCATCCCCAGGCCGTCATGGATATCGTCGCGTTCTACCAGGACACCAGCGAGAACGCGGACGACAATGCGTTCAGGAAGTTCAAGCAGATGGACCTGCGCGCCAACGTGTCGTCCAACTCTTCCACGCGGAACACGCACTCCCCCAACTCGCCGGCCGCGTACACGCCGCCGTCGACACCTACCATACCATCAAGCACGGACCTGGTTGACCACATTTCCACGCCCGTGCAGCAGCTCGGCCACACCAGCGGGTTCGGCACGCCGCATGCGCCGCCCGGGAACCAGCCTCTCAAGTCGCCAAACCAGCTGCACGACGGCCTGTTCATCCCAAGCCGGCCGGCCCCGAGACCCCCGGTCCAGCAGTCGTCGCCGCAGGTCCCCGATCCCATGCAGACGCCGCCGCCGTCCAACGGGCGGAAACACTCATTTGGCCGCCGCTCCTTCTCGTCCAAGTCCATCAAGTCGCTCAAAAACATCGGCGCGGGCAAGTCCTCCGACCACTCCGTCCATCCTTTACCCAACGCCGCAGACCTGACGCGAGCGCACCACACATTACCCAAGTCCAGGTCCCACAACGCATATCTCGCTGCCAAGACGCGGCCCGAACACGACCGCAGGGAGCCTGTCACGGCACCCATCAAAGCAGCGCCCAAATTCAACGGTGATGACTTCAGGGCACACCGGCCCCCGCCCCCGCCCCCTGTCGAGGCTCGTGCGGTGGCTCTTCAGAAGCCAGCAGTGAACAAGACGCAGGCTGCGGAGGACGCCGCGAAACCGGAGAACGACGCGGCCCCGGCCGCAGTGAGCCTGAAGCCGGCGGGCCGTGACGCGAAGCTGGCGGCTCTACTAGCGCAGAAGAAGCGAGAAGAAAAGCGGCGCAAGAACCAGCAAATCATCACCAAGTTGCGGGAGATCTGCACGGAGGGAAACCCATCGAATTACTACAAGGACCTAAATAAAATCGGGCAGGGCGCCTCGGGCGGCGTTTACATCGCCAAGACCGTGAGCTCGCAGGAGGTGGTTGCCATCAAGCAAATGAACCTCGAGCAGCAGCCCAAGAAGGAGTTGATCATCAACGAGATTCTCGTGATGAAGGACAGCCGGCACCCGAACATCGTGAACTACATCGACTCGTATCTCTTGAAAGGCGAGCTCTGGGTGGTGATGGAATATATGGAGGGGGGCTCCTTGACCGAAATAGTCACACACAGCGTGATGACCGAAAGCCAGATAGGCGCGGTGTGTCGCGAGACCTTGAGGGGGCTCCAGTTCCTCCACAGCAAGGGCGTGATCCACCGAGATATCAAGTCGGACAACATTTTGCTCAACACCGAAGGGCAGATCAAGATGACGGACTTTGGGTTCTGCGCGCAGATCAACGAGCTCAATGTCAAAAGGACCACGATGGTGGGCACGCCCTACTGGATGGCGCCCGAGGTGGTGTCCCGGAAAGAGTACGGCCCCAAGGTGGACATCTGGTCCTTGGGCATCATGGTCATCGAGATGATCGAGGGCGAGCCTCCGTACTTGAACGAGACGCCCTTGCGGGCGTTGTACTTGATCGCCACCAACGGCACGCCCAAGTTGAAGGAGCCGGAAGCTCTCAGCTACGACATTAAGAGGTTTCTTGCGTGGTGTCTTCAGGTGGACTTCAACAAGCGAGGCACGGCCGAGCAGTTGCTCAAGGACAAGTTTGTCTGCGAGAGCGGAAGCGTGGCGTCCTTGGCGCCGTTGGTGAGGATCGCCATGATGAAGAAGGCCAACGAGGCCCTTGAAGAGTGACGGGCGCCGCCAAGTTTCAATTCGACTCCCAGAGTAACACTGAATTAGTATTTACATAAACAATATCCTCTTTTTGGCGCGCGCGGCCACTAGAAGCCGCCGGTCAAGTCCCTGATCTTGTCGACCTCTTCCTGAAGGGCCTTCAAATCGTCCAATATGTCTGTCGTGCTCGAGCTCCCCTGCGGCGCCTGGTAGAGCGGCGCGTTGGGGATCTTGGCCGGGAGCGGCGGCGGCACCGGGGAGGACGTGCTGCCTGCGCGCCTCGAGCGCGGCGGCGGCGGCGGCGGCGTGCCGTGCGCATGGCCGAGCAGTGACCGGGCCGGCACCGGGGGCCCGGGCGTGGCGGCCGGCGCGGCGAGGTGGGGGTTGAAGGCGGCGCTGTTCCGGCCCGCCGGTGGGTCCCAGGCGAGCGGGCCGGGGCTCGGCAGGGACGCGGAGCGGGCGCGGCGCGAGGCCGGGGTCGGCGGCGGCGACACGGCGCCGATGCGCGCGTTCTGCTGCGTGTTGTCCACGGTGGGCCCCGCCATCTGGGACGTGAACGCCTGGAGGGACACGCGCGGCGCGCCGGGGGGCGGCGGCGACAGGAAGCGGGCCATGTCGTGCGGGCCCGTGGCGTTCGGGCGGAGCGGCGGCGGGCCCATCTGCGCCATCTGCGCCGGCCCCGTCATGTTGGGCCGGAGCAACGGCGGCTGCGGCAGCGCGTTGCGCGGCAGGAACAAGTCCGAGTGCTCCGGGAGGTGGATGGTGGCCGGCACGCCGCCCACCAGGATCGTGTCCACGGAGTGGAGGTTCCGGAAGTGGTTCATCTGCGGCGCCATGTCACGGAGGATCTGGCGCTCCTCGGGGTCCGGCGACGCGCCCGCCGCGTTGCGCCACGGCACCGCCAACAGGCCCGCGCCCGCGGCGGGCGCCGCCGCCACGTGCATGCGCGACATCAACTGGTCCATCGGGAGCAGGTCGTCCCACGCGGGCTCCGCGGGCGCGGGCGTGGCACGGATGTCGGACACGAGCTGGTCGCAGAACTTGACGCTCTTGCGCTTGCGCGGCGGCGCGGCGCCGCGGTCGGTGGGCCGCTCGCCGGTCAACAAGAACTGCGTGAACAGGTCGATGTCGAGCGGCGCGGAGACCGCGCCCGCGCGGCCCGTGTCGTCGGCGGCGTCGTCGCTGGGCCGTTTTTGCGAGAGAATGGACGGCGGCCGCGGCACGCGCGTGGGCGTCTGGATGAGCGCCCGCGCGGGCTCGCGGCCCTGCAACGCGTGCGCCACCACGCGGAGCACGGCGAAGAACTCGCCGATGTTGATCAGCAGGAGGATCTTGGAGAAGACGCGGTTGATCTTGGCGCGCGTGGCGGGCGCGAGCCGGAAGTTGCCGAGGAACTGGTACACGTCGGAGATGGCGATGGTGCGCAGGTTGGCACGCGCCAAGATGTCCAGGTACCAGCGCATGTACGTGCGGGCCTCCTCGGGCGAGAGCTGCTGGGCGGTGAGCGAGAGCGGCACGCTGGCGGCGCCGGGCGGCGCCGGTGTTTGTGTTTCATTGGGCGCTTGTGTGTGTGTTGCGTTGGGCGCTTGTGTGTGTGTTGCGTTTGCCGTTTGTGTTTCGTTTGCCGTTCGTGTTTCGTTTAGCGCTGGTGTTTCGTTTAGCGCTGGTGTTTCGTTTGCCGCCGGCGGATCTAGGGCGCCGTTTCCGGCGGCATTTCCGAACGACACCGCGGGCGGCGGCGGCGGTGGCGGCGCGTGTGCGGACGCGGGCGGCTGCAAGGAGCCGAGCCAGTCAAACTGCGTGTCCATACGCCGAAAATTGGTGTTTTTGTGGGGACCGCAAGTGTCGGCGGGCGGCTGGGCGGGCGGCTGGGCGGGCGGCTAGACGGGGCCGGGCGGAAGCAGCGAAAAACGGGCGCTCCGCTTCTATAAATGGCGGTGTGTGTGCAGGCTCCCTCTATCAGGGTGGGAAAGTGCTACAGATGCCGGGAGGGGATGGCGGGCGGAAACGGGGCCTGGGGGTTGGAAGGGTGATCTGATCGTTAGGCGTGTTTCTGGGACGCTGGGATCGCGCGGGCCCGCCGGCGCTGTGTGCAGGAACCACCGGACGCTGGGCTGTTTT
>NW_017387734.1:361023-384576 GCF_001664035.1 Metschnikowia bicuspidata var. bicuspidata NRRL YB-4993 | reverse complement strand
GTACGGTACTTAGGATCCCTGGGATACTACTATTTGCTAGAAACGCTCAAGGAAGAAAGAGAAGGAAAAGACTCTCCTTGTACGGAAGGTTTTTTCTTGCCACGTGAGGGGTGACTACATGGCGGCCACGTTCTGGGCTGGATGTGCGTTCTGGGCTGGGTCTACGTTCTGGGCTGGGTTTTGTTTTTCTTTTTTTTTTGATTTTTTCGGAAATTTGTCCGGGCGGCTCCGGTGCTGACGGGCCGTAAATATGTTTTTTTTTGTGGCGGTTTGGTCGGGGGCTGGGGTATGGTGGATGAATAATACATGGGTTCCAATGGTTAATTAGCGGTTAATTAGTGCGAACGGTAGACGGAGGGCACAGCCGAGGCGCGTGGAGTCGGGTGCATGGGGTGTATTGATCACTTTGCGGGACTGGAAGAAAGATATTAGGGACATGTATGCGGCTGATGGGAAATGTCGTGGGATGTATACTCGTACTGGCTCCGGGGGTATGGAACACGCATGGTACTATCTCCGGCACCGCCGCATACTAGTGAAAATGACGATACTAGTGAAAATGACGATACTAGCGAAAATGACGATATCAATGAAAATGACGTGCACTAAACATACCGAAAGAGTACTAAAAATACCTAACGTGCACTATTTTCTTTGGTAGGCTCATCCGATTGAAGGGGCAAAACTGTATTAATAATAGACATAAGAAACCTTTAAACAGCTCCCAGCTACGTACCAAGTGTCTTAGCTCGGCCCGTCCCTCCCGTTAGTCACGGCCTGGACGGTCCTCGTGGCCCGTATCTGTTGACGTCTTGGATATTACGTCATCGACTCCTAGGATAGGTCTCCTGTAGTAGTCGCTTCAACTCAGATGGTTGTAGCGGCCTTAAGGAGCCAGCTTCCTGTGACTCGCCACGCCTTCTGGTGTGACCCTCGAAAATCGACGAGCCAATTAATTTTGTTAAGTTCCCCAAAGAGTTGTCGGCTGCGGCCAACATTGAGTTCAAGCTCATGGGCTTGGAAAATTTTGGCTCTTGCCACCAGTATTTAGAAGTTTCGCAGTTGTTGTGGATATGGCTTGGGAAAGCGTCGACTAAACATGTCGAACGTGCACTAAACACTTCAGAGGTGCACTAAACACTTCAGAGGTGCACTAAACACTTCAGAGGTGCACTAAACACATCAAAGGTGCACTAAACACATCGAACTTGGACCAAGGCCTCTGGCGCCTTTGACCAATCTTTCACCACACGCCCCGACGACACGTGAAAAACAGGTCATCAGAGCTTTCATACGTATAAGGTGATGAATCTGCAACGTGGGCATATAAAACCCCCAGACACGCTACAAGGCACGGCCGTGTCAATACACAGCACGGCGATATTCTAATGCCTTCGGCGTGTTCCAACTGTAGGGCGGGCTTCTCCAAAAACACGTGATACCTTCATTTGGCAAAAAAAAATGTGTCCGTATCGAAGATTTTTGTGCCCGGCTTTGCTTCATGTAGATTGTGGAGAGCTCAGGCTTCTTCTGCTTTCGTGCCGGCATCGATACTTCTGACAAGGAAGTATCGAATACATCTGAAGAACAGAATAAGTCATCATATATATACTCCAGCGCCAGAAGCAAACGTGATCTTCTATATGCAGCCTTTCATGATGATCGACGTTTTCATTGACCTTGGCGACTCCGGAAAGCAAGTTGGGGACACTTCGTTCAAGCGCATCACGGACCAATGCATCAGTAGTCGTCCGGTCCATTAAATCCAACAACACACCGAATTTGTGGTCCGGTGGTCATGGGCAGTGTTTCATACGATGCACGTACTTTTCGCAGCCTCAGCGCAATCAAATAATAACCTAAAAAATGATTCCAAAAAAGATTGCAGCACCACAATTTCGCATATGGTCTCCCACTACACTACTCAGTGTGGCCCTATGCAGCTTAACTAACGTTGATCGGACGGGAAACAGTGCTTCCTGCATGGTATGGCCGCAACCGAAAGTCCATTCTGTTTGCCAAATTCGAAGCATTGAATTATTATACTGTTTTGCAAGCCATTAATTTTTGGTCAACCCTCTCAAGTTCTTCGACTTCAAAATGCCTCCTCGCTAAACATCCATGAGATGACCTGCCCCTCCGCCAGAAAATCCTTTGGGGGACTTTACAAGATTAAAGTGGTTCGTCACCACGATGAACCGAGCCAATTCTGCTTGCTCCTTAAATACTTCCTTTGACAATCTGAGAAGCCTCAAATCATCTGTTAAGTCATTTGTAAGCTTTTGCTTGGGGACCAGGAGGAAAAGGCAAATGTCGTCTTGCTGCCTTGTCAAATGAACTAGGGTCACGGGCACTCTGGGGAACATATCCTATGGGACGATGACTTCTAGTTACTTTTATTCAATTGGTAGACATTGGTCATGGTAAGAAGTCTTTTGAGAGGAGTCACATCTTCTTTGGGAGATTTCGTGAATTCGTGCTCGCGCCCTCACCTGATCCAATGTTGCAATCTAATCTAGGCTTATTTATTATGTTTTTCGTAAGGAGTTGGGGCCTTAGACCCCTCCAGTGACACCCAATCATATGAAGTTTCTTTAAAAATTTAATGCCACGTCGATAACTCGACAAAGGGCGTCACTCAACTGGTCTAACTTTGACATGTAGGTTTCTTGTTCTGTATCATTTACCTCCAAAACTTATCCTAGAAATCGGCAACTTACTATGGAATAAGTAAAGAGATGCGTGCCAATATCATCATCCAGGCCGTAATTAACGAAAGAGGGCGGGCCGAGTTGCGAGACCAGGTACGTACCGGGGAGCTGCTTTAAGGTTCATTTTGTTCCTTTAATCAGATAAATCCACCAAAGAAAAGATACGTCTCGAGAGAGATCTGCTACGAAAAAGAACGTAACAATCTGCTTCTTAGCACCAGTTGAAAATTGAGAGCTGACTGAATATTTGGTCTGAGACTTTAAATTTTTGTCTCATCAATCAAGAAGACAGCAATGTGAACAAGACATGCTGGGGAAGATATCTAGAATACTCTCTGACCTCGGGTATGAACAGTTGTGATCTTGTCAATGAGCAGCACCCCAAAATAATAAGTTCCTCTAAATAGTTTGATTGTCTTGGCTTTGATTGCTCTTGAATTGAACTAGTTATCCAATTATTCATCTCAGAAAATGAGGATAGATCAATAAACCTGTTTAATGCTTAGTCTAGTAAGGGAGCGGGTCGAGGGTGAGGAGGGTCCCAGGAAACCAGTTATGATATTGTTTTCTGATCAAAAAAAACTTCATCTTTGTAGTAAAATGTTTCAATGGGAAAAACTTTTGCGAATCGACTTAATGCATTCCGGTACAAGGGGTGAACTCTACGATAAATCAAAGAAGTTATAAAATTTTATCATCAATATATTAAATTAATGAAATTTAAAACAGTGATTTGGATTTGATTTGAAAGACTTGCGTTTTGCCCCTTTCATCAGGCTCAAGCTAGTGAAATACTATCGGGAAACTACGAAGCGTTCGGGCATTCAGCTTGAAACCTAATTCAGTACTTTTGATAAATTGTGAATCCGCGGTTCATCTTGTTCTGCAACTAACCTAACGTTCTAAAACTCTATGACACTCTTGACCCTGATCAGTCCATCAAATGCATGACTACAATGGCTTAAATTATATCAATTTGATGCTTCAAGCCATTGATTCTGCAAATGAACACAGACGACCTCACTACGGCTTTACACTCGTTGGTTGTGTATGATCACCATCTATGGAGTCTCAAATAAGGGTATGCTTTTATATAAGACTGTTCTAAGTATGAGCCACTTGCCAATCTAGTAAAATAAAAGAGTGAGTCGAAGAGTGCGCATGCTTCTCATTTCTAATATTAGTATACACAGCCACTCCAGGTGCAAATTACTTTATCGTAAATCAGTTGAGCTCATGTAAAGCCAAAACTTTACTTTGACTTTTGCGCTCCTCGTAGTATTTATGAATTCGTTTTTCCAGCCCTTGCTAGCGAGTCCCCCTTTCCCTCAGCTTTCTGTTTTTGATCTGCAATAAGCATCTGAAATCACAGACACAGGCCAAAAGAATTTGAAAGAAGGTGAGTGCGAGAATAATTTCTTAAAATTTAAAGATAAATTTGCTCAGTTATCAGTCGTCTTTTAGACACCGTATTGCTATTCTCCACGTTCAATGAAATACGGGTGTGACTTTGGAAGAGGAAACTTCACCCAAGTCGAATCAGCATCAGCTGAAGAGATGATATTATAGTCTAGCTCCACAGATTTATTTCAAAGTATTCTTCACTACATACCTGTCAGAAATTGTCCTTATGTGAGTTCAGGACAAGCGGCTCTGAGAGTGTCTTACACGGCAAAAGACTATATCCGGAAACTGAGAAGAAAAAAGCAAAATCATTTACATAAAGTTCTTGAACAATACACAAAACCGAAAGCTCTGAACCATTGAAGAAAAATTGCTTTGAAATAGTGATTACACATAAAACAAGAAGGGTCTCTCAAAATGACCTTTATCTGCTATACGTGGTGTGTGTCTAATTTAATCGCATTTGGATTGATGAATTCGAGGGCCTAAGACTTCATTCGACTGTCAACAAATAGTTTCGTTTTTTTTTTTAACAATGAGCTAGACAGGAACCGTGTGGAGCCTTAAATCAAGGAAAACAATGAGCAATATTTAGTATCCGATTAGGCTATTTCCAGAAATCGTCAGGAATTGTCTCAGTCCCCTAGGTATCTGGGCCTTTCCCTTATTATTGCGATAGCATTGGGATCTGAGAATTGGACCTGTTGTCCATAAAGTCTGTACCAATTGAGACTGAAGTCCCAACCACCACGCATCTATTATACTTTTCTTATTTCATTAAGAGCCATTTGTAAAAGTATGAAAAAAGCCTTTAAGTTTGTGAATCTATGTGGCAGAGTTTACGTTTTCCATTTTATATTCAATAGAGATGGAACGAATAAATATAATCTCATTTGGCCAATAAAATAATATAAAAAAAGATCATGTTTCACTTTGGATTGAGCTGACACTTGTTCATCTATCAACAACGCACGGTGATGATAATTAGGACTTTTGAACATAAAACTATGCATTGGAAGGTGTGGAGAGCTCTTGTCTTTTAGGAATGGCATGCAAAAGAAAGAAATCATACAATAATAAATAGACCCTGGGTAATGATGAAGACAAGGGTTGAGCCTGGAGTATTCGATTCGATCAATGATTTTGCTATGTCTGGTCTAGGATTGCTCAATGCAGATTAGATCATGAAACGTAAACACTCAAGGGCGGTGAACTACGTCACCACATATGAATGTCTATTTTTTTGCATTTCATCGCCACAAAAAATTTATCTCATTGATTTAAAACTAAGCTCAAGTTTGCTTTCTGATTTCGCCACAGAACCACGGAGAGATACTTTATATGAACAACAAAAGGCAGTCTATTTGTCTAAGTGTTGGCTTTTGTCACCCAAGAATATTGGTGAACAATCTCCCAGCTTGCATTACGAGGCCTGAAAATATTCTTCAAATTAGTAATAAAATATATACTCATGAGGTATTAGTAATAAAACAGTGGAGAAAAGGCGCACAGAAACATAAAGGTTGTTCGAGAGGCATCAAAAATCAGATCCAATCGCGTTCATTGGGTAAGACCAAGCATCTCTACACATCTCTGAATGCCTCTTGCATCAGCAAAGTTTCCACCATATTCCTTTCAGAGCTCTGAGATTGCGTTTCCTCGGGGATTCGTGCAGGCACATTTGGGCCCTGGTTCATGCCTTGAGAATGCACAATCTTTTCAATTGAGTCTGCGCTTGGCATGAAAATGACCCTGGTTCCGGGGTTTCTACTCATGTTCTGCAATGCGTCCAAATACCTGATTTGTAAAGCTGCAGGCGACGACAAGATGTCAGAGGCCTTTCTCATTTGACGGGCGCTCTCCACCTCAGCCTTGGCATTGATAATCTTGGCCTCTCCAATTCTGCGGGCTTCAGCTGCCTTTGCAAAAGAGTCCTGGACGCTGTGAGGCAACGTCAAGTCCTTGATCAAAATCGACTCGACATTGACACCCCATTCCGAGGCGGTTTTGCTGATCACCTGCTCAATCGATTCAGCGATTTCCTCTCTCTTCTCAACAACGTCTTGCAAAGTGCGGTTTCCAATTACGTCACGCATGGTATTTTGCGTCCTCTCATTAATGGCCTTGTGAATATCGGAGATCGAGAAAATAGCCTTTTGCGGGTCGATGATGTTGTAGTAAACGACCGAGGTAATAGCCACTGACAAGTTGTCACGTGTGAAACAGGACTGTGAAGGAAGCTCTTGAGTGTTGATTTTGATGTTGACACGTGTCAATTGCTCAGACCATGTGTTGACATACGACGTGCCGGGCTCGACAGTTCTCGCTAACGCTCCGAAAGTTTGCACCAAGCCAACCTCACCCTGATCGACAGTCTCATAGGGATTTTGGCAGAAGCAGCAGAAAACACCGCAACACCCGAAAAGCTTACCCATGTTCAGGATAAAACGTTGGTACGAATCCATGGGTGGGGTGGGATAGGTCTTCGCAAAATTTTTGACAACCATTTCAGGCTTTACGTAGCCAACGGACTCCTTGACAATAGGGGCTTCCTCGTAACTGTCGGACATTATAAGAGGGGTATTTCGGAACAAAGGAATTTGCTTCTTGAATAACAATCCCAAATTTGCTCGATTCGAGCGGGCGCCGAGTCACTTTATGTATGATTTTGCGGGCAGCGCGGCTCTGCATGCGGCTTGACGGAGGAGACTGCATACCGAGGGGGGTCAAGCCACACATGGTCGTGCACAGTACGAAAACAGCCAGCACTTTCCGTACGTCATATGCTAGGTTGGTAGCAGCGCAGGCTTGCAATAAAATCACAAACAGAACACCAAGAACAAAACCTCAGGGCCTGCACTCCAAAAGCTCTTGGACAGGAGTGAAATGGACACTTGCTATGGGCATGCCAAGAAAACTCAAGGCCTGACGTATGATAGAGAACAGCCTGCAGACAGTGAGATAAACAGTACAGCCTTGAATCGTAATTTTGCCACCAAGCGCTACGCCTCCCCCAACTCGGCACTAAAAACAGCGCTAACCCACATAAAGATGCCATTCTTTGTCACGAACAAATTCGGCCCAGTCAATGCACACGGACCCCATGGGATTACATGCCCATGCTTCAATCACGGTTTCCTCAACACGCTGCAAATTGCCAATTTCGTACTGGTTCAGGTGCAGACGGAACCGCTGCGTCATCAGGGCACGGTCGTGCGCCGTGCAACAGGTCATGCCGCACACCAACAACGCCAAAGAAAGCGAAACTTTGAACTTGGTTCCCTGCAAAACATCTAGGATTCCAAGCGCTTGGTGGAGCAAATGCTGCTGCAGGACGCAGTTAGGGGGCGATTTTTCGAGCGATGTCGCCAACTGGATTCTGCATACATGCGTGTAGAGCTCAAAAAGAGCAACATGCAATTTGCAGTTCTGTTCGTCTTCCTGAAGCAACTCGAGGTGCACCGGCAGAGGCTTGCACTCAGTGATTTTGTGCTTGAACTCGTCGATGACACGTTGTGTGTTTTCGTAGTATATCAAAGTGAGCTCCTGCATGCGTGGGTCTTTGGCCCGGGCCCTGCGGTCTAAATAAGCCCACTTTTGGCCGAGCTCAGCCCTGGCTTTGCCCATGGCACCTATAATATCGTAAAGCGGCCCCACAATCCCCTGAAGTGGATCTATGCCGTACTCGGGTCGAGGCAATAAGGCTTGCTCGTATTCTTCAGCCGCGAAAACCGGTCCTTCGAGGAGGCATTTTGATGAAAGTAAGTCGTGGAACTTGAAGTCCGAAATAAGCCACTTGATGTCATTGCTAAATCCAAAAAGATCCGTCACCTTTAGAATTCCTCCGTAAGATTGGATGAGTAAAGAGCACTGGGTCATAAAGCCACGCCAGTTGCGCACGTCGCCGGTGCAAACCTCAATTCCAATGAAAATGAGATAGAATGCAAAGAGAACGAAGAATTGGTGCTTGTCGTTCGGTCGGAGATAGTCACCCATCTGCTTGCACATGCACTTGGTGGCTTTTTGCATGTACTGCCACGGCTTGGTGAAATTGCTGCGTGGTTTGCGGAGCTCGATGAAAAAGCCGCCCCACGCAGTAAGTGCATATGTGATACCCTCATTCAGCGCAGCAATACTTAGGAAGGTCTTGATGAAGTAGTTCAGCGTGTCGAGCCCGATGGATATAAACGTGCTGTACTGTTCCCTGTAGCATTCAAGGAACATCATGCCCTCGTTGTCCAAGTTGAATAAATACGGGAACCCAAAGCCGGCGAGAAACTCCGTGGGGATGAACACGTCGGTAGGACTTTGGCCGAAACCATCGGGAGTTTTTGCGTCATCCGCCCCGAAACGCAGTTGTTCGAGTGCCATTTGGAAATTCTCCAAGTCCTCGCGGAAACCCTCAAGCTCCTGAACAACCTCGTTAGCTCGGAAATCCTCGGGGGCATTATCGAGGAAATCTATTTTCATCTTCTCGCGCGAGCTGGGGGGCAAATCAGCAGAGCTAGTCACGATGTGCCTTTCAGGGTCATTTGATTTCGAGGGAGTTGGAATTGTTGCATCCAGAAGTGCTTTCGACGATGATCTTGGTGCTTCATCTGCCGATAATTCATATAGTGATGATGGTTCATTTAGTGATGATGATTCCTGGAGAGATGATGGATCCTGGAGAATTGTTGAATCATGTTGTGACGAGACTTGCTTGCTTTGCGAGTCTCGCTTTATCCATGAATTATGTGTCGACAAATCTGATGGTTTCAACAGATCTGGCGTTCTTGAAAAATCTGGGGTTCGCGACAGATCCAGTTTTCTCGACAGATCCAGTATTCTCGGCAGATCACGCAGTTTTGCAATAGCCTGCGCACCCAGTGAACTGGGCGATGAAGCAACATACGTGTCTTTGGAAACCGAAGTCCCTTTCTCACTCACGACGGCCGCAATCTTCTGTTTCTTCATGGGCCACTCGCACTCTTCGGCCCTAGTCTTGCAACTGCCGCATTTTGGATGAACCTCGTCACATTTCTTCCTGATGAGTTAGTAATTTGTCGCCAAAGTTTAGGGCTTGTGACTAGAAAACAAGCCTGGAAATTGGAAATTGACGTACTTTCGCTTTCGGCAACGGAGGCATCCCGAGATCGACCGGGCCCTGGCCCCGCAGAACCGGGTGGTCTTCCCCATTGGGAGCTGCACGCCAACTGGCTTGCTGTTCTTGTCAACCTGCTTGAATGTCGCGCCGCTGAGCGTGTGGAACATTTGTAGATGCGTTCCCAAAAATATGCTCAGCGCACCGATGGGGAGTTAGGCGACAGGCTGTTCTCGATCATTAACCACGATGTCGCTGATCTGTTGCAGCGCGCGTACTGCCGGTTTGGGCCACTAGCGGTTCCGGCGCGCAAAGGCCGGGGCACGTGATGCTAACATCCGGCCGAAAATCTCATTTTTGGATTGATACCTCGCCTGATGTTTTCTGCTTCCCTTTGATTCGGGTTCACCCTCTCTTTTCTTTTCTCGGCTTTGCCACATTCTATTCAAGTGCATAATGAAGCGTATTCTCTTGGTGGGCTCCGGCGGTGTCGGCACCATCGCCTCCTTTACTCTAGACTCATGCAGCGATGTTGAGGTCACTACCGTGGTGAGATCCGATTATGTCACCGTGGCCGCAAATGGCTATAAAATCGAGTCCGTGGACCATGGAAACATTGACTGTTACAGGCCCTCAAAAATCGTCAGGTCCATTGACGCAGCTAGCGCTGAGGCCCCATACGACTATGTCGTTATATGCACCAAAAATACCCCGGACATCTTCCCGTTGGAGGAGTTGGTGGCACCTGTCATTAGCACACAAACGGTGGTTGTGCTTGTGCAAAACGGAATCAATATCGAAGAGGCGTTCTTTAAGAAATTTCCGCAAAATGTGGTCTTGAGTGGGGTCTCGATGATTTCGTCCACCAACTACGGCGGGGTAATCAGTCACGTGAGTCACGACTCCCTCAAAATCGGGTATTTCCCCAACATCAACTTGCCCCGGGATCTTCAGGAAAAAGTGGCGCGGGAATTTGTAGGTTACTACCAAACTGGAAAAAACACGTGTGTTTACGATCCCGACGTCAAGTTCACCCGCTGGAACAAATTGGTGTACAACGCGACGCTTAACCCGATCTGCGCATTGACCAATGTTGATGTGGGTCGCTTGGAGATGTTTGGCGGCATCGATACCTTGGTGCGCGGCGCCATGAAGGAAGTCATGGCGGTTGCAAAAGCGGATGGCGTGGATTTGCCTTTCGAGGTCATGGAGCTGATGATTCGCTCCGACGACGGCGTGTACTATGCCCCGCTGATGCTTGTTGATATCAGAAAAGGCAACTACGTGGAGCTTGAGGTCATCTGCGGCAACCCGGTGAAAATCGCCCAGAAGCTATGCGTGGACGCCCCGATTCTCACGATTGTTTACAGCTTGCTTCTGGTCGTGCAAAAACGTCTCATGGAAGCTAAGGGCAAGATCAATGTCCCGGAAAAGCGGCCCATGCCCGCGGCCGGCTAATGTGAAGACAATGCGCCGAAGGCAACGGTCGATATAATGTTCGGTACTCTGTTCAAGTATCCCAGAGTATCGCTTGCTTCTCTAGATGTCAACGCTAATGATACCACCTGGAACGACACATTTGTTTCAACTTGAATGTTGACTGAATATTGGGCAAAACCTTAATTTCAACTCTTAAATTGTCTTGGTGCTCGGGGTCAAATCTTGAGCGGGACCTATGCCCGATTCCGGGCATGCGGGCCCGCAGCGCGTAGTGCCTGATTTGAGTTTCGGATCTGGTTTCCCGCGGCCTCGTGGACGCTTATCTACCACAGTGTGTTATCAGTTGTATCGTTTGTGTACACAAACAGGCATCCCCGTGATTTTCATAAATAGGGCGATATGGACGTCGACGGTGGAAAAAAAAAATAAAGAACATCCGAGCCTCAAGAATAACATCTAATTTCAGAGCTCGTCAGTTGACACGTCTCAAGTTAATTCCAAAGCACACTTCAGATTTGATCGCCCTGGGCATAATTCTCTATTGCCCCCTAACTTTGACTGGCCTCCAACTTCGACTTTTTTCCTCAAGTTTTGACTGCCCTCACTGTATCTCAACTTGACCACTTCAATCCCATTGAAATTTGGACAAAGTTCGATAACTGCCAAAAGCCCAAATCGAAGCTCCCCTGCTATGACTGTAAAAACCACCTCGCTGCTTTTTTCATCCAAAGTGGACACCCACGCTCCTATGGTCGTGGGCGGCAAAGGAAACCATATTTACATCGAGGACCCGGTCACCCATAAAAAGCGCGAGATTTTCGACGCCATGGGCGGTGCGGCTGTAGTAAGCTTGGGACATGGCGACGAGGATATAGCCGCGGAGATCGCAGCCGCGGCCAAGGAGTGCTCATATAGCTACTGCGCTTCTATGACCAACTATTATGCAGAGAAATTGGCGCAGTTTCTCATCTCCAAATCGCCGCGCGACGCGTTTGCAGCTGCGTTGTTCACGTGCTCCGGGTCGGAGTCCAACGAAAACGGCATCAAGACCGTGCGCCAGTATTATTTGGAAAAGGGCCAGCCCGAGCGCACGGTCTTTATTTCGCGCAAACAGTCCTACCACGGGTACACTACCGGATGTCTTGCCTTGAGCGAGTCGATGCGCAAAGAGCCGTTTCGGGCTGTCTGTATGCCAGACGCACAGTTCCCCAAGGTGTCGCCATGCTACCCCTACCGGGACAAGAAAAACGACGAGACCTTGGCTCAGTACTGCGACAGGCTCCTCCAGGAAATTGAAGACACTGTATTGGCTGCAGGTCCGAACAAAGTGGCGGCTATTTTATGTGAGACTTTGACTGGTTCAACGTTTGGCACCTCGCCTGCCATTCCTGGGTACTTGGCTGGAATAAGGCGGATCTGTGACAAGTATGATATTGTCATGTGGCTCGATGAGGTCATGTGTGGCACAGGCCGCTCATCTGCCACGGGCGGCTTGCATTGTTGGGAGTCGTTCCCGGATTTTGAGGGGCCAGATTTGCAGTCCGTGGGCAAGACCTTGGGTGGTGGTTTTGTGACTATTGCCGGGCTTCTCGTATCGCCCAAAATCCACAACGCATTTGTGGAGGGCTCCAACTACATTTCTGGGGGCCAGACGTACCATCAGCATGCTTTCAACTGCCGGGTGGCCTTGGCTGTGCAAGAAAAAGTCGACCGTCTCAACTTGCGGAAGAACTCGTACGACAAAGGTGAATTGTTGGGACGTCGTTTGAAAGAAAGAGCAGGCGAGACCCAAACTATTGGCGATGTGAGAGGCTTGGGCGGATTCTGGTCGATTGAGTTGGTGAAGGACAAGATCACTAAAGAGCCCTTCGATATGCAGGTGGGTCTTGGTGCCAAGGTCTCTGCTGCGTGCCTTGCCAACGGGATGACGACAATGGGATTCGGGGGTACCGTCAAGGCTGTTAGAGGAGATCATGTGTCTGTCGCTCCTACCTTCACATTGTGTGACGATGATGTGGAGTTCATCGTTGACACTTTGATAAAGAGCGTCAAGGAGGCGGAGTACGAATTGCACCAGGACGGATATCTCTGAATAGCGTTTTCTTACATATGAGGACGCAAAATCTGCGTCAATTTGTGCACGAAAGCCGAGATCGCATGTGCGTTTTGTCAGGCATCGACTGACCTATCGCCGTGCATTATTGCGCAAATCACCCGCACAGGCACCCCGCTTCGATATTGTGACACGGGCGTTATGGAAATAGAGTTGGATGGTCGTGTGAAGATTCAACACTAAGGGTTCCCACCCGGGGCTGTATCTTCTTAACACCTTCGCATGGACGGCCATACTTTTCAGCCTTGAAAGGTGCGTTTCCGTCGGGGGATAGCGGCTCGGAGGTGAGATTTTCCGGAAAAAAAGCCTCACCACTGGGGTCAAAGTTCTGGGAGACATTCGGAAGTTGCCCTTATGGAATCACAATGGAATATTTTCCGAGTTAATAGGATGCATATTCTGGTGGGGTGCAACTGTCGCTGTGGGGCGTTGCGCCTTGGCAACTACAAATTAAGCCAATGATATTGACGTACAACCTGACTCAAATAAGTCCGAATGAAAAGTTATGCTCAAATAGGAAGTCACACAGGCCCAGCTGTTGAAAAATGGCTCAACTTCTTGGCATACGATTAGTCTACAGTACCGGTTACTCGGCCGAGGAGGTTTGTGCATATCTTTGCATATCTCGAAACGCTGCATGCCGTACACTACATACAGCTCACTCTATGCTTGGAAGTGAATGCTTGTTCCCGCCGCGTGAGCCTGTCAACCACAAAATGCGCTTATAGAGCTTATAGTCTCTGGGTGTGCTTGGAGAAGGTATTTGGAAATTTCTAATATGGAGGGAGGCCTGTTGAGGCCTGTTTGTGGTAGCATCCGTTCAAGGCAGTTCCTGTCGAGTATTGCAGTACACGTACCTGCATGAAACCTTCTCAACTCTGATTCGCTGCAATGTGTGCTTACAATGCAAGCGCATTGGAGTTGGTATGTACGTAAGAAATTCGGGGGCTTTTGAGTGAGAAAAAAAAACCCTCACGCCGCCCAGAAATGCTATCATATCCATCTCATCTGATCTGATCGATCTTTTCGATCTTGCGCGTATTTAATAAGCGAGATCACCCTGCGGTAGAGCCAACTCTTTATTTCGCAACCACTTTTTTTTTCTTTATTTATACCAGTTCTAAGCATGGCCGACATCAAGCCAGTCTCCCCTCCTCGGTCATCCGAGGAGTCCAGAATTGGCGACGAGAAGCTTGACGACACGCATTCCCCAGCCTATCTTGATGAGGCAGGCCAGGTGCATCCAGATGGCACGCCATTTTCGTCCACCGCCAGATCCTACGGTGTGCGCAGAACCGAGCTCATGACGGCCCAGTTTTCAACAACGTGGTTGAAAATCGCGTTTTATGTTGCTGCTTTTCTCTGTTCGTATGTATATGCCTTGGACGGCACCTTGAGATCCACCTTCACCGTTTATGCCACCAGCTCGTACTCGCAGCATTCGCTTTACACCGCAGTGGCTGTGATCAGAGCAGTGATTGCCGCAGCATCACAGCCAACGTATGCTCGGTTGTCCGATAGATTTGGCCGTTTGGAGTTGTTCTTGGTGTCCATCGTATTTTATGTTGTTGGCACGATCATCCAGTCTCAGGCCTACGATGTGCAGCGTTTTGCCGGTGGAGCAGTGTTGTATCAAATCGGGTACTCGGGCGTGCAGTTGCTTTTGGAGGTCACGTTATCGGACATGTCCACGTTGAACTGGCGGTTGTTTGCTTCGTTCATTCCTGCACTTCCGTTTATTATCAATACCTGGGCCTCGGGCTACATTGCAGCGGACATCTTGGCCGATCACGGGTGGAGTTACGGAGTGTGGATCTGGGCCATCATATTCCCTGCCGCGTCCGTGCCGTTGCTTGGCTGTTTCATTTATATGAGAGTCGCCGCAGGCAGAACCGAGGAATGGGCGCAAATCAAGGCAGAGGAGAAAGAGGAGCAGAAGGGCAAGAACATCTTCAAAGAGTTGTTCTGGCAGCTTGACGTGGTGGGCATCTTGCTTATTATCTGTGTGTTTGGTTTTATCTTGGTGCCGTTCACGCTTGCGGGGAATAAAACGGCCAGCTTGGTGACGTCCTCGGAGGCCTGGAAACAAGCCAAGATCATTGCGCCTTTGGTGGTGGGCGTGTGTCTCATTCCGGTGCTCATTTTGTGGGAGGGCAAGTGGGCACGTTTCCCCATCGTGCCGTTCGCTCTTTTGAAGGACCGTGGAGTGTGGGCTGCTCTCATCATCGCATGTCTTGTCAACTTCATTTGGTACATGCCCAACAGTTTCATGTACACGGTGTTGGTGGTGGGCTTGAACACGTCCATTCTCGCGGCCATCCGGATCACGTCCTTGTACTCGTTCGTGTCGGTGATCACCGGTCCTCTTTTGGGATTCGTGCTTGTCAAGGTTAGAAGAACCAAGGCGTTCATCATTTTCGGCTGCGCCATGTGGTTTGTGGCCATGGGTATCCTCTACCACTTCAGAGGGTCCAATGACGGAGTCAACAACGAGTACGTGAAGCACGGAATCATTGGTGGTGAGTGCTTGATGGGCTTCGGGGCTGGTTTCTTCACCTACGTGACCCAGCTTTCCATCCAGACCTGCACCAACCACGAGTACATGGCCGTGGTGCTTTCGCTCTACTTGGCGTCGTACAACATTGGCTCTGCCTTGGGCTCAGCCGTATCCGGGGCCATCTGGACCCAGCTCATGCCCAGCACAATTGCCCAATATATGGAGGCGCTTGGTGCGGACCCTTCCACTGCCACGGAGGCCTACCAGTCACCGTTTACGTTTATCACGGAGTACGCGTGGGGCTCTTCTGAAAGAATTGCGGTTGCCTTGGCCTACGCAGACATCCAGCGTAAAATGATCATCGTTGCTCTCTGCTTGTGTGCGCTCATGTTGGTGATGTCTCTTTTGTTGAGAGACCACTATTTGGCCAGTGTGCAATCCTTGGACCAGGTTCACGACCACCGGGATGGAGTCAACGGCAGCCAGCCTGTTCTTGGCCGCACTGTTGTGGTGAACGATTACGATAACGATCCTATTGCGCAGTTCTTCCGGGGCATTTTCAAGCGCAACAATGCCCAGGCCTAGTTCATGGACACTGACTAGTTTGCCCTTTGTATTAATTAATTAATTGAATGTTTATGTTAACCGTGCGTAGGCGTCATGGAGTACGTTGAGTATGTTGGGTTGGACATGGTCCGATTGGCGAAAGTCGGTGGCTGTTTGCTTTTTGTTTTTTGCAGTGGCGAATTCACTAGATTCTGATCTCTCTTGGTTCCATGAATGAACATTTTGACGGGGGAGGCAATCGTCTGTTGGAGGCACTGAGAATACCACTTGGTTCATTCTCTTTTTGGTGATTGGGCCGAAGCCACTAGACATGGGCAAAGACCCTCCGCCAGACACACGGAAGGAGGAGCAATATACGAACGATGATGGCCTTTGTTGAATGGGCATCTCACAAAATGGTCAGCAGAAGTATCCGAGCCACATCAAGGCCTACTCACGGCTTCCCGAGCTTAGGAATGTATCAGCCCAGCTGCTCCCCACGTTGCGTGCATCATCTGTTCTTTTTCAACGACACTAGAAAATCTGAAACCAACGGTGAAGACACCTTTTGAAACATTCAGATGCGGCAAAAGTCAATTGTACTCACATAAAAGGCGATACATGCCCAAAACAATCATGCGCCATGTAGTTCCGAGCGTACATCAAAGCCAGCCTTAAAGAGGACCAGCTATCGCCACCATATCACGCAATACCCCAGACAAAATACCTACGAAAGCCCGCTCTCGGCCTCCTCAAACATCTTGAACGTGTTCCGCGCATCATCTTTCATTTCCTGGGCCATCTGAACCAAAGGAGCCAGCAGCTTGTTGAACATCACGCAGTTCGTGAACATGAGGATGATATCGCGCTCGAGCTCTTTCACGGTGGTGTAGACAGCCTGGTCCTGTTTCTTCTTGACCCCTTTCAATATGGACTTCAAATCCTTCGGGTGCTTGATCACTTTTTTGTAATTCGGGGCGTTGACCGCAGCCAAGAACGGGGACGAGAACCGGTGTGCCTCGATTGACTTGATCAAGTTGACGGCGATGGTCTGGAAGCGCTTGTACTTCTGTGCGGCTGTCAAGTTTGGCTTTTCGGGGACAGGCGTGTCTCTGTTTTGCCTGGCTTTTTTTGCTTCTGGCTCGGGAGTATTTGTCTGTGAAGCTTCCATTTTCCTCTTTCGGCGACCGCCAGGCGCTGCTCGGCTGCTCTCCTGAGGTTTCGCTTCTTCCAAAGACGGGCTTTCTCCTTTTTCTGTATGTTGGCGGTCAGGCTGCTCGATCTTGATGTCTTTAGTATGACTTTCAAGTATGCCCGGAGCCTTGGAAACAGGGAGTGTGTTACTAAAGGCCCGATTCACTTTGATGTTTTCTGGGTTCTCGTTTTGCTGAATTGGATCAGCAACAGCTTGAACGGCGGTGCCAGCGCCCAAAGATGCCTGTGTGACCTCATCGTTTGACACAGCTTGGGAAGCGGGCTTTGGCTTTTCCAGCATGTCGCCCGAATGGTCAGGTGCACCCTCCAAATCCTCGTTCTTTTTGTGGTTTTCCTGCTGGTTTTGCCCAACAATGTGCTGTACTTCGGGGACCACACACTCCAGCTCCACATCCACCTTTTCCTGTGTTTCATTTTCGCTGGGCTCTTCAGTGCTGCTCTTCTCGCTTTCTGCGAGGAGGGCCTGGGAGCTTCGTTCGATTTCGTCGGACAGCGACCCGTCACGTGGCTGCGGCACGTCTTCCGTTCCGGAATCAGTGGCAAGCTTCATTTCATTGGTTCCCCTCGTTTGCTCTTCTGTTTTGATCGCTTTGGCATCCTGTTGCAATGAGTGCACTTCGTTCTCACTTCCCCCAGATTCTTCAGTGTGTTCCGAAAGGCTTTCGCCAGTAATTCCTCTGGTGCCTCTAGGTGCTTCGCTGACTGCAGAGACAACACCTTCGGTTTGAACAGCATCAGCCGGCGCAAGCCCTGCCCTGTATTTGGAAGATTGCGGCATCAAGCCCGTTCCCTCGTCCAGTCCTGCTTTGGGCCCGCCGGCCTCGGCCGCTTTTTTGCCAGTTTCAATATCGTGCGTTTCTCCCCCTGTTCTGGTGTTTTTCTCTTTCTGAACGGACAGTTCTAACGAAGCATGCTCGCTTATACTATCGACACGAGGGGGGCGCACATCGTCCGGGGCCAGTGAGTTCAATGTACCGTCTGCAGCGTCAATGTCCATTTCATCCCCATTTGCACTTTGGTCGCTTGTGTTTTCTGTCTGGTCCGGCGTGGTTTCCACACCGAGACTCTCGGAACCAGCCATAAGCACATCTTTCGGCATGTGCATTTGTGCCGAAACCGGCGCGGATTCGGCCTCTTTGTTTTCAAGAGACCGATACTCGTCCTTGAGGCTCTGGAGCTGGCCGATCAAGCCGTGGCCGTACTTGATGGAAGCTTCCACAACGACATCGAGAAGCGTGGCCTCGATCTTATCTGCGGGTCCCAGCAACACAAGCTCGGCGGGGACTCCTGAGCATAAATTAAAGATCTCATTCAAGCCACTGGTTCGTATGAGTTCAACGAGCGCAGAACCGTCGATGGGCGGGTTGTGAGGAGAATACCCGAACGCCTTTTCGTAGGTCTGGAGTCTAGATGCGAAGTCATGTACGGCCGAGGCGAGGGGAATTTTACAGGGCCCAGAATCCGTTTCAAAAAGACGGTCTTTGATCACGTGCACTAGCACCACGAGCGAAAGCTGCTGCTCCGGCATGGCCATGGCGTTTCGGGCGGTGAGTTTCTGGTGTTTTCGGTTGTTTGGAGCAGACTGCATGGACGGCCGGATGGGCATATGTGAGATCTGGGAACATCGTGTCCAGATCACCGACAAGTGCATGTTCCGAGGGCGGGCCGACTGGAGGGCCTGGTTTTAGTTGTACGCATACTTTCTACATCTATAGTCAAATATAATGTAGGCCTCTTCGTGGGCCGGTGCATGTTGTGGCGTAATATATATACATAAAGATCGAGCGGGCAGCACCACCTTCGTGAGGCCCCTGCCGTTTACGGTTTCAGTCCCTTATTTTTTTTGCATGTTCTGCATCAACATGGCGCTGGATGGTTAGTACTGGTGTTTGGAGTTTGGGGTCGTATTTCTGGGGTATGGGGTCTTTTGTCTGGGGTTTGGGTCCTTGTTCTGGGGTTTGGGGCAACCACTCCTTTCCCCGCTTTCTACATCAAATCAACATACTTTTGCTCCTGGAATCTCTGGCCGACCCGTTCGCTGTGCTTCAAGAATTTCTCGGAACACTTGAAAATACACGAGGACTCCTTGCTGGTCAAGTTGGCCGAAGTGAAGTCATTGACACAGTCGTCGAAACATCTCGACACCAAGTTGGAGTACAAGCGCATGAAGTCCTTCATCTGCTTCTGCTCGACAACCTGCTGGAATTCCTGCTGTTCCTTGACGTTCAACTGATCCATTTTGTGTGTGTGTTTTTTTAATTAGCAAGGTGTTGTTCCTGCTTGGCCGGGCTCACTTGCTCTGTACTTAAAAAGTTTTCATACTGGGAACAACACGACCGCGAACCCTGGGGCAAGCTTCGAGTGAGCTGCTGCCTTGGGGATAGCTAAGACCAGAAGCTGGTTCACTGATTTTTGGGTCAGTGGATATTGATTCGAAAACTTAAAAAAAAAAAAAATACTCCTGGAGTTGGCATGGGTTTCCATGTGCTGGCCAAATCGCGTTGTGTGGATCCTACAACAGGACCAGTAAGACTACTTCTGTTTTATTTTCTTTTGATAGACATGACCGAAATATGGAAGCCTGTTATTGTAGACCTAGCCTTGGCGCTTTGCCGGTCTTTGCTTGCCGCTTGGTGTTCTTGCATTCATGTCGCCGACCGCGATCTAATTATCTCATTGATAAAAATGGGTTTTGTCCACGACATCTGACCGGCTTTCTTTGCTTTCCTGTTTGCGACATCTGGGGCCAGGAATAAAGCCAGGCTGCTTTGCTAGACAGCCTGCAGAAACCAGCCATTTCTATGTAGTCTTGTCCCTTCCTTGTTGCATGTTTAAATCGATGACCACGGTTTTGCTCGTGATTTGCCACTCCCCACAAACACTGCCCGAAATCCCGGTTTCAAGTGATCACACAGCGATGAGAACCATGGATTGAAGAACGTACTGGGGGCATTCATGCTAACAACTGCGAAGCATCCAAATACTGGTGGTAAGAGCTAAAAAGTGCCGAGCCCATGAGTCTGAACGCCGTGTTGGCCCTGGCCGACAACTCTCTGGAGAAATGACCCAAATTGATTTGGTTCGTCACCACGATTTTCATACACTCGGGCGTGGCGAGTCGCAGTAAGTTGGCACTTTTGGGCTACAACTGTCTGAGTTGAAAAGATTACTACAGGAGACTTATCCTCGGAGTCGATGACGTAATAGCCAATAAGTAAACGAGCCAAGAGGCCCGTCCAGGCCGTGACTAATGGATTGGGGCGGCCGAGGTTCGACACTTGGTACGTGGCAGCTGTTTGAAGTTTATATCTATATTACTTATAGTCGTCTATATGTATTTGTAATGGTTTATTAGCTATAGTTGTTTTTTATTACTTGTAGTCTCTTGTATGTATTATTGATGATTTTTTATATATTGGTATAGTCGGTTATGTATTACCTAGGGTCTTTTATGTGTATTATTGATGATCTTTATATATATATGTATAGTTTTTAATATATAACATATAATCTTCTATATGTATTATATATATTTTTTTAGATTAGTCATAGTTTTTATATATTACCTATAGTCTTTTACATGTATTATGGATGGATTTCTTACATATTACTCATCAGTTAATGATTACTTAAAGTCTGTCATACATCTTACTCATATATTACTGCTCCCTTTCAGATGAATCACCAAATAGAAAAATGCTAGTTAGATGAAGCGGTCGGGTCTAAATTGGCTTGCGCAGACACCCATCTCTTGATGGTTCATCGTTGCGTGGCTCCTACAGCGGTGCTTATGGGGTCTTCATTGCACAATCTATAATAGAGTCCGAGGTACTAACAGTGGAATTGAGCCGCTGTGGCTGAGCACTCGTCACCCTCGGGCGTGTGTTTGCCCGGAGGCATTCCGGCCGCCGCATCAAGAACGCTTCCTGTTGGAGGCAGATGCAGAAGGCGGATCCGGCGCCAGTGGCACCGGGATCAACAGTGTCTGGCGTAGGCTGGGGCTCTTTCTTGATGAACATGCACGCTTCGGCAGACCAAAGCCCATATCTTGTATAGGGCCTTTTCCACGACGTAACGTCGGCCCGGGCCGCCTCTGCAGCGGCCAGCGTGCCGGCGCCGGCCACGCAGCCCACGCACCAAGCACGCGCCATTCTCCCCCGGGCTTGCTCTGCCGGGCGCGGCTAGCACGCGCACACGTTGGGCGCCCGTGGAAACGCGCTGATGTCCCTGATGTTGTCCACGGCAGCCAAGTACGCGAGGAGCCGCTCGAAGCCCATGCCGAAGCCGCCGTGCGGCACGGAGCCGTTCTCGCGCGTGCTCAAGTACCAGCGCATGGCGTCGCGCAGCATGCCGCGGCTGGCCATCTCGGCCTCGAGCGTGGCGAGGTCGTGCTCCCGCAAGGAGCCGCCCACCAACTCACCGAGTTCCGGCACGAGGAGGTCGAAGCAGGCCACGGTGGGCCGCGCCGCGTCGCCGCTGGCGCGCATGTAGAACGGTTTCTGCGCCTTGGGGTAGTCGGTGACGAACACCGGCAGCTGGTAGTGGCAGCCCGCGAGCCACTTCTCGTCCTCGGTCAGGAGCGGCGCGCCCCACGCGAGCCGGCCCTGCAGCCGGCCCTTGTACTTGAGCGCGTTCAAGGTCTCGAGCGCCTCGGAGTACGTGACGGACGGCCAGGGCGCCGGCAGCAGCACCTGGGCCCACGCGGCCCGGATGCGCGCCACGTCGTCGCGCGAGTGGCGGGCCGCAAGCAAGTCGTGCTGCGCGCCGGCCGCCCACTCGCCGCCGGCCGCCAAGTGGGCCACCACGTGGCGCACCATCTGCTCCACGAACGCGGTCAACTGGCCCACGCTGGTCACGTAGCAGAGCTCGGCCTCGAGCATCCAGAACTCGCTCAAGTGGCGCGGCGTGTTGGACGTCTCCGCGCGGAAGCACGGCGTGAGCGTCCACACGCGGTTCAACGAGAGCGCAAGCACCTCGAGGTGGAGCTGCGTGGACACGGTCAAGTACGCGGCGGTGCCGAAAAAGCCGCCGCCGCCACCGCCGTCGGCCGTGCTCTCGCCGAGCGGCCGCACCTGGAACTGCTCGCCCGCGCCCTCGCAGTCGGACGCGGTGATGAGCGGCGGCGCGACCTTGACCACGTCGTGCAGCAGGAAGAACGCGGCCACGGCGGCCTCGGCTCGCGCGCGCATGCGCAACACGGACGAGAGGAGCGCCGTGCGGTGGCGGAGCGTCGGCGCCGAGCGGAGGAACGCAAGCGTGTGGCGCTTCTTCTGGATCGGGTAGTCGGGCGCCACGTCGCCCAAAACGGCAATGCCGTGCGCCGGGTCTTGCGTGTCGCACGCGAGCTCGAACGGCTGCCGCCCGCGCGACGGCGCCCACCGGCCCGTGACCTCCACGCTCTGGCCCACCTTGTACTGGTGGGCGGCAAACACGGCGCCGGGGTCGCTGACAATCACGCTCAAAGTGCCGTGGCCGGACCCGTCCGAGAGGTCCATGAACCCGACGTTTTTGAACGTGCGGAGCGCCTTGATGTGGCCGCGCGCGGTGGCCTTGGTGTGGGGCTCGGGCGGCGTTTCCATGAGCTGCCGGATCGTGGGTGCAAGCAGACTGAGCCGGGCGCTGCGAGCGAGTGCCGGGGGCCGGTTTTGGCGGGCGGAAAGGCCCGCGGGTGCCCAGGCGGCGGCGCGGGCGCGGCCGGACACGAGGCGCTGCGGCAACATGGCGTTTCCGGGGTGTTTTGGGGGTGTTTTGGGGTGTTTGTGTGCAGAGGCTTGCAGAAGAAAACGGCACTATGGGGAGCGAGGAGGGTTTGGGGACGCGCGGTCGGGAGGTCTGGGGCGCGCGTCGCGGCTCCAGGGCCTGGATGAAGAGGCGGCCCGGGGACGTTTATATGGAGCGTCGAGGTACGGGGCACTGGGGGAGACCCGGTGGTGTTTAGGAAGAGAAGTTTGTGATTGCCGGGTTTTATTTGGTTTTGCGTTTTCAGTAGAAACATCGTGTTATAGGGTGTCACTGGGGAGATCTGCCATTGGTGATTATAAAGAGAGAGTCTAATAGATTGCAGTTGGCTCCGAGAAGGCGCGGGACCAATGAGTCTGCTCATGATTAATGTCACCACTTGGGTAAATTGATTAAGTGTCTACCCGTGGGATACGATTTCCTGAGGGTCCGGCCATGGTTCTTTTTTTTTATGGAAACATCATATTATAGGGTGCCCCTGGGGAGACCCTCCATTGTTAATTATAAAGAGAGAGTCTAATAGATCGCACCATTGTCTCCGGCGAGAAGGCGCGAGCACCAACTAGCGAAATCGCCCAAGGAGGATGTGTCTTCTTGAAACGACAACTACCACGATAAACAACTAAATATCTTTGCCCGCAGCATATCTTTCCCTCGTAAGTTTCGGCACTGGCTCATTAAATCCGTTCTGCTTGATTCTTGCGTTGGTATGGACCTCCATTTCTTTGTTGGCGTCATCCGATACGTGGAGCCCCAGAGCGAGCCCATTGAATGCGGAAATATCATTGCCAATCATATGGGTACA
>NW_017387734.1:350048-360629 GCF_001664035.1 Metschnikowia bicuspidata var. bicuspidata NRRL YB-4993 | reverse complement strand
GGATACGATTTCCTGAGGGTCCGGCCATGGTTCTTTTTTTTTATGGAAACATCATATTATAGGGTGCCCCTGGGGAGACCCTCCATTGTTAATTATAAAGAGAGAGTCTAATAGATCGCACCATTGTCTCCGGCGAGAAGGCGCGAGCACCAACTAGCGAAATCGCCCAAGGAGGATGTGTCTTCTTGAAACGACAACTACCACGATAAACAACTAAATGTCTTTGCCCGCAGCATATCTTTCCCTCGTAAGTTTCGGCACTGGCTCATTAAATCCGTTCTGCTTGATTCTTGCGTTGGTATGGACCTCCATTTCTTTGTTGGCGTCATCCGATACGTGGAGCCCCAGAGCGAGCCCATTGAATGCGGAAATATCATTGCCAATCATATGGGTACACCACAAGCCCGTGAACAGAGTTTTCGTTTTTCTCGGAAACAACATTTATGTTTTACTCATCGAAAAAAAAAGAGACAAAAAAATATTATATCATAGGGTGCCACTGGAGGGATACTAACAACTATAAAGAGAGAGTCTATAATAGGTGCCACCATTGGCTTCGGTAGGAAGGCGCGAGCACCATTTCATGGAGTCTGCCCATGATTAATGTCACCACTTGGGTAAATTAACTAAGTGTCTACCCGTAGGACATTTTTGCTGAATTTCTAGACCATAGTTCATATTCGGTCTCGCTTTTATGAAAAACCATCATATTATAGCGTGTCACTAGGGGGAGACCCGGCCGTTGGTAATTATGAAGTGATAGTTTGATCGATCGCAGTTGGCTCCGGCGGGAAGGCGCGGGATGAGTCTACCCATAGCCAATGTCACCACTTGAGTAAATTAACTAAATGTCGTGTCATCCCGTAGGAGATGTTCTCCTGAGGGCCGTGAGCATAGTGCCTCCATTGCATTTCTGGGCTGTCCCTAGCTACGTTGAGGAGGGGATACAATGTGGGCGCTCTTCAAAGGTTTTCTATCCATGTCTCTTTGATCAGCTACGAGTTACTTCCTATTAGGTGCTACTGACGAGGTGTTGAGTAGGGGTTATTAACTGGGTGCTATTCTCTAGGTGTTACTACTGGGTGCTATTCATTAGGTATCATACCGGAGGTTATTGACTGGGTTTTATGAACTAGGTGATACATGTTAATATTGGGTTTTATTGACTAAGTATCATTAATTAGGTGATATTTACTCGGTGATATTGCCCGGTTGATATTAACCAGGTGCTTCTACTAGGTATTATTCCTAGTAGGTGTTATGAAATAGGTGTTGCTTACTAGGTCTCATTATTTGGGTTATGTTCACTTGGTGATATCTCCTGGGTGCTATTGACTAGGTGCTGTCACTGGACTCTTAGATGATATTGACTAGGTGATATTGACTAGGTAATATTGACTAGGTAATATTGACTAGGTGATAGTGACTGGGCACTATTAGCTACGTACTTCTCACTAGGTTCTATTAACTAGGTGTCTTTGACCAGGTGTTATAAGTAGGTGTTGTTAACCTAGTGTTTAAGCCTTATGTCATGATTTGGATCTTTTTTCAAGAATTCATCATATTATACGGTGTTACTGGAGAGATAAGACCCCATCACTAACGAAGACCTAAAGAAAAAATCTAGGATAGATCATTGGCTCAGGTAATAAGGCGCGAGCACCATCTAACGAAATCTCCCATAGAGGATGTGCCCTCTCGAAAAGACGTCTACCATAATCAATGTCACAACTTGAATAAATTAGTTAGATGTCATCTTCCCATATTATATGTTCTCCTGAGGGCCGTGACCATAGTTCATTTGACAAGGCGACAAGACGTACGTTTTCTTTGCCTCCTGGTCTCTAATCAAATACTCTGCAATCGACTCACAAACCAATAAAGGCTTCTTGGATATCAAAAGAAGTATACAGATGAGCTATCATCTCTTTGCGTGTATTGGAACTTGAAAGCCGAACTTTTGCCACCAGAAATGCACAATCTTTTTTATTGTAGAGGTGGGTCAATCTCTGTTCAATATAGCGTTTCAAAAACAACCTGCATTCGAATTGTTACTCCCCAATTTCTTCGTCATGAAAAGAAACATAGAAGCCGTGGCTGAATAGATGAATGGCGGTGAGATCATTTTGTACCAGCCATTCTTGTTTGGCAGAAAATGAAAAAGACGGGGAGGGCGCCGGGACTCCTTTGGCCCATGCAGTGAGAGCGGCGGTATAGGTTATCAGTACTTGAAAAGGATAGTATTGAGCAGACGGGCGGGGACTGACGACTCTGCCACGTGGCTCATCGGGCCAGTAATGGGTTGATGGACGCTTTTTATAAATGGTTCATAGATGGTTTGGTGAATGGCTTGATGGATGGCCTGATGGATGGCTTTAATAAATGGTTTCTCGAATGGTATGATCAATGGTTTGGTGAATGGTTTGATCGATGGTTTGATGGACGGATCCAATAATTCGCCTGATCTAATATTTTATACAGGGCTGAAAATTGTTAGGAAACACTTCAGTAACGACTATAATTTTGGTTGAATAGATGTCTTTAAAATGGCTATACAAAAGCTACTAGATGGCTACAGTAAGGTCTTCATTATCTGCACTTTTAAGAGAAAGTACATGTTGAGCAAGAGGCGACGTGGTGGTATTGGCGACTTTGCCACGGCTGGTCGGGGCAAGAATGGTTGATGAGCGGTATTAATAAATGGTAAGAGATGGTCTGATAATTGGTTTCGTGGATGATATATTGGACGATTCTTACACCGTGCTGAGAACTGGCATTTATAAATGTTTTATCGATGGTTTTATGGACGGTTTTTTAAATGATATGATCGATGGTTTCATAGAGGCCGAATTGATGCAATAGACTTCAATTGTGACTATAATTGTGGCTCGATCAACTGACTATAAATGGCCATAAAAAATCTTACTAAATGACTACAGAAGGTATATGTCATAAAATCTTCTTCACAGGCTGACTCGTCAGATCGGAGGATTTCTTCAATGTATTTAAAAGCTTTATAATTCACTGAGATGATTCAGATGGGGTTTGTCACCATATGGGAGGATGTAGAAATTTACTAGGATACGAAGCTAAAACACCAAATTATAGTGCATCAGGGAAAAAGCTGTACCAAGAGGCCGCATGCAGCAATATTCATCCGCAGCTGTTTTAAGAAATGGTATGTTTTGTTTTCTGAAATGAAAGCTATATTTTCATCGCGTCCTTTGTAAAACAGCAAAAAGAAAACTCAGACAACGCGTGTTGCAATCTTCTGTATACTTGCTGGAAAATATAAAAACAATTTCTCAAAAAATGAGTGCACATATGTTTTGTGTCTAATGCTGTCGCTATTTTTCAGGAAAGGCTTTGAACAATCAAACTTCAAATCAAGAGAGTCCAGCCGAAACTGAGCATTGGCTTATGATAAGAAAAAGGACGATAACAATCCAGTCCCACTGCACCTGCCTAGATACCCAAAGTGGACTAATAGTGGGGATTTTCTGGTGAGACATAAACCTGCGGCTCATATCCTCGCATTATCGACCACTGACAATCTGTTTCAGATATGAGCGTGTCATTCTTGGTCACCAAAACAGGTTTATAGACCACGGCACCAGAACTACGTCATGTCCGCGCAATGCGCATCAGCAATTGTCCTACATTCTCAATAATAAAATTAGGGCCAAAAACATTTCGCACCACACCCATCATCACAAATATGAAGTCTCGAAAGTCTGGGTGGATTTGATTGTGCAAACACCCTGATGAGCTGACCTCATACATCTTCTCGTCAGCGAGTCAAGGGAGCCATATCTGAAAAAAAAGCCTTAATCAAACACAGAGAAGCCACTAATTCAACTTAGGACACCCATACAGCCAGAATCAGCCGAAAAAACTCAAAACCCTCCATAATAAAAGTCAGGTCACCCTTTTATGCCACCCAAAACTCCCACTGATGCCATCATAACCCCCTCTGATGCCAACCATACAAAACCCTCTGATCTGACTCATGCCTCGCTGCTGATGCACGTCCTGCACCATGCAACACATCTCAACTAATAACCTGTCGTCCAATAAACCTCGTGAATGCCCCAGAAAACCCCCGAAAAACTCCCAAAAAAGGCCACAGAATTACCGGAATCACACCAGCATGCACTCACACCACTCGCACAGCGGCGAGTACATCTCGCATGGGGAAGGCTCTTTGGAAAGCATGGTGGCCACGGCCCAGGCCCGCAAATTCTCCCACTACTGTCTCACCGAACATATGCCCCGGCTTTCCGGCAAATACCTTTACCCCGAGGAAATCGAAAAAAACTATACCGCCGAGAATTTGGACACAGACTTCAGCAAGTATTTGACTCACGCACGCAAAATCCAAACGCGGCTCCGGGATGCCGGCTCGTTGCAAGTGCTTGTGGGTTTCGAGGTCGAGGGCATCGACGGGCCGCATATCCGGGCCGCCAAATCCATTCGCCAGAAAACAGACATGTGCGTCGGGTCCGTGCATTATGTCCACGGAATCCCCATTGATTTCAGTGCCGAGCTCTGGCTCCAGGCACGTGCCGCCTGTGCCGACAACACGTCCCGGTGTCTCTACAAAGATTACTTCGACTTGCAGTACCAAGTTCTCACCGAGCTCCATCCGCACGTGGTGGGCCACTTTGACCTCATCCGGCTTTGCGAGGCAAGCGAGATCGACAGCTCGTCCGGAATCCACATCCGGAGTATCGACATTGAGCAAGACTGGCCGGACGTATGGCAGGCCATCACCAGAAACATCCAGTACGTCGTCTCGTACGGGGGGCTCTTTGAGCTCAACTCGTCGGCAGTGCGCAAAGGCTGGGTGTCGCCGTATCCTCGCCTTGACATAGCGCAGGCCATCAAGCGGCTCGGGGGCATGTTCTGCCTTTCGGACGACGCGCACACCACGGCCCAAGTGGGCCTCAACTACGACAAGGTGTGGGCCTACGTGGTGGACGAACTACGCTTGAGCCACGTGCACCACCTCGAGTTGGACGCGGCGGGCAACACCGTGGTGGTGGCCGACCGGGTCGCCGAGCTCGCGCGGCTGTCCTTCTGGGCATAGTCCCATGGAGGGGTTAGGTATATGTACATTGGAGCCGGAATAGACGCGTCGTAGGAATGCAGGCGGCAGCAGGTGCACGCTCAGTAGGACCGGCCGAACAAGGTGTAGTTGACGGCCATGCGGGCGCACCGCACACACTTCTGGTTCTCCTTCAAGGCGGGCTGGTCGTGGGGGATGCACAAGGACTTGGCGCCCATGGAAGGCGCGCGCTCGTCCTGCTCCTCGTCATCGCCATCGTCCTTCTTTGCGGACGCGTCCTTGATTTCGTCCTCGCACTCGGGCACTCCGCACCACGGCGCCAAGATCACGTTCTTGGCGTTGAGCGTGGGCACGAAGTCCTCCCAGGCCTCCACGGTCACGCGGTGCTGGTCGAACTTGGCGCGCGCGGCCTCCAACAAGCCCTTCTGGATGGTGTCCAAGATTTGCGGGATGCGCGTGGCCAAGTCGTCCAACTTGACGGCGTACTTCTCGTTGGTGTCACGCCTCACCGCGGTGACCAGGCCCGCGGCCAAGTCCTTGGGGCCAAACTCCACGCGCAAGGGCACGCCCTTCAACTCGCTGTCGGCAAACTTCCAGCCGGGAGAGTAGTTGTCTCTGTAGTCGCCCACCACACGCACGCCGGCGTCGGCCAACGCGGCCTCGATCTTCTCGGCGCCGCTGGTGACCTGCTCGCGCTGCTCCGCCGAGGACTTGGCGGTCAAGCCCACGGGGATCACCACGACCTGGGTCTGGGCCACGCGCGGCGGCAACACCAAGCCCTTGTTGTCGGAGTGCGTCATGACCATCACGCCAATGACACGCGTGGACAAGCCCCAGGAGTTCTGCTGCGCAAACACGCGCGGCTGGTCCGCGCCCTCGGGGCTCTCCACGGAAATGTTGAACATGCGCGAGAAGTTGTCGCCCAAGTGGTGCGACGTGGCGCCCTGGATGCCGCGGCCCGTGGCTGCAATGAAGCCCTCCACGGTGGTGGTGAAGTCGGCACCCGCGAACTTCTCGTTCTCGGACTTGACGCCCTTGATCACCGGCACGGCCAACAACTCCTCGTAGATGCTCTTGTAGAGGTCCAAGATCTGCGCCACCTCCTGCTCGGCGCCGGCCTTGGTCAAGTGCGCGGTGTGGCCCTCCTGCCACAAGAACTCACGCGTGCGCAAGAACGGCTGCGGGTGCTTGAACTCCCAGCGCACCACGGAGTTCCACTGGTTCAAGCGCAAGGGCAAGTCGCGGTGCGAGCGGATCCACTTGGCGTAGTACGGGTACATGACGGTTTCCGACGTGGGCCGGATGGCAATGTGCTCGTCCAACTCGGACGAGCCGGCGCGCGTGACCCACGCCACCTCGGGCGCAAAGCCCTCCACGTGGTCCTTCTCCTTCTCGAGCACCTTGGACGACACGAACATGGGGAAGTACGAGTTCTTGACGCCCATCCTGCGGATGCGCTGGTTGAACCAGTCCTGGATCTCCTCCCACACGAAGTACGAGTTGGGGCGCAAGATGTAGCACCCGGACACGTCGTAGTAGTCCAACATCTCGCCCTTGACCACCACCTGCGAGTACCACGAGGAGAAGTCCTTCTCCTTGTCGACGGTGATGCCAATCAACTTGGCGTCCTCCAACTTGGCGGCCTCCTTGTCTTTTTTGGCCGCGTTTTTGCGCCTGCTGCCACCCGCAGCCGCCACGGCGCCGGGCGCGCCGGCGCCCGCGGCGGCCTCGGCAAAGTCCGCGGGAATCACCTCGATTCCCGTGCTTTCCAAGTGTGCCTTGACGGCGGCCGCCGCCACGCACGCCGTTGCCAGCGCGGTGGCCACCTGCAACACGGAGCCCGCAGGGGCACCCCAGATAGCCGTGTCCACCAAAAGCCGGATGCGGCCGGCGCCCAAGCCGGCGGTTAAGTTGGCAATCAGCACCTCCTTGGCGGACGTCTGGAAGAACTGCTGCACCAAGTCGTCGGAGGCCAAGCGCGGCTCCTTGACGCCCGCGAGGCGGGCCACGGCGCCCAGGGGCGTGGCGGTGGCAGCAAGCGCAAAAACAACCACGGGCACGGGGGTGGCGGTCTTGGCGGTTTTGGGCTTGAACACGAGGGTCTTGGTGGCGAGCGCGGCCTCGCACGTGGGCACGGTGGCCACCAGGAGGGCGGCCAAGGATTGTTCGAGGTCCATTGCGTGTTTTTGGCGGGGGCGGCTTTTTTTTTGGGGGCGGAACTGGTGGGTTCGAAGCGTGGAAGAAGAGATGGAGGAAGTTGAGCGTAGAGAATTTGGTGGGTTTCGCGGTGGAGGAAAAAAGGGCCGTGCGCGCAGGACTGGCCTGGGGCCAGGCGAGGAACCCATGATTTGCATGGGGGGTGTTTTGGCTGGGGCTGGCCGTGGGCGTGTCTTTCATTGAGGCACGCTGGCTGTATTTTCTGGATGTATTTTCTGGATGCATTTTCTGGATGCATTTTCTGGATGCATTTTCTGGATTTATTTTCTGGATTTATTTTCTGGATGTTCCGGGTTTTTGGTGCTGTTCTGGAGACCCTTGGCAGTGCTCTTGGGTGCAGGTCTGGGATGGGGTTTAGAGCCGGTGGGGGCCAGGCACCTCTCCCCATTCACTTAGCACGAGGGCCGTACGCTTTTTTATAGCTTAGATGATTTGGTATGGCTGTGGCTGAAAAGCCGGCACAGCCACGGGAAAAACGCCCACCCGTACCGGGGTCTGCTTGGATATGGCTTGTATGCTTCGGGACACCGTGCTTGCCATTCCAGTTAGAGCAAATTGAGAACGGCGGAACTGTCGTGGCACGTGAATTCGCAAATACCGCCTCCGCAGAGCCCGAGCCACAGTTGCTTTGGAAATCGTGGATTCGGTTTGGATGGCTCATGCGGCCTGGGTGCAATTTCCAAGCGTTCGATGCAGGCTCGGCACCCGATCCAGTGGTGGGTGTTCTTGATATCCGGGCGAAATTTTGGGGTGGGCTGCTGGATGCAGTTCACAGCACGACTCTAGATGAGCCCGGGCCGGTGGCCCAAATATGGCGCTTGGTGCACCTGTTCTGGGCTGCACGATATAATAAATGGTCGGCTTGTCTGCATCATGTTATTGAGTCTTTCAAAAGTTGAGCCGACTTAGACTCAACTCGCTTATATTCTGGCCCCATGTTTATTCATGTGGTGTTCCACGAATCAGGGCGTGCGAGACGAGTGCGCATGCGCTTTCGAATGGGTGCAAATCACCCTCCGGTTGTTCATCTACTTAATCTCGTATATGTGTAAAACACATTTGCAAGTATCGAGCTCTAATTCAATACTTCCGTCGCTCTCTACCCTTTTCTGCAGTGAAGATGAACACAATCATCAGCCGCCTGTTTGACCGACACAAGATTGGCGCACTCATCACTTGTACTGTGATTGCCACAATACTTTTTTTTTCTCCAGAGATTTTCAGCTAAGGCAACGAAAAACACGCTTGGAGGTCAAAAACCCACCCCATGCTGTCGCCAAAATCAGAAGATACAACTGCTACGATGTCGGCTTAGCGAATTGACTCGATATTGACTTGGTGACTTGGTGGCTTGGTGAATTCACACGATGCGCGCGGATCGGGCAGCCCTTTTCGCAGCCGTACGTTGTTAGGCCAGCCGACTGCAAAAAGTCACCTTTACTATATAAACAGGTGTTCGCCCCACCTTTTGCAAACACGCTTCCATCACTCCATTCTTCACGGACAAACGCTTCATCATGATTGCACAAGTGATTTTTTGCTTCAGACTCATCAATTGCGTTTCGGAAATCGCCGGGCTCTGCCTTACGGGCTATTTTCTTGTCGGGCTCCTTCTTGAACTCTCAGTCCAGGCAGAATCTACCACCATGGACTTGAACGTTGTTCAAATCAAAGAATACTACTCTGGCCCCTTTGGGGCTGAACCCGAGATTCAGAATCACAGTGGAAACATCTATGCTGATTTCATCCCTGTTCATATTGTTGCTGCCTCTGCTGCCCCTCATCCCAAATATTCAAAGACCACAGAAACGGACTGCTCTTTTGTCTCCTCTCCATCAAGCGACGGTAGCATTTTGGAATTGTCCGATGGGGACACTGGTGCTTCTTCCGTTCTTTCTTTCAACTCAGACTCTAAGCTTGGCTCCTCGGCAGGTTCTTCTATGAAGCCAGCCGTAGTTGTAGACTACATTGAGACTGATGAGATCAAAAGAACGCGAGGAATATTGATCCCGGACAATAATTCTATTTTCAATGGAGAATCTAAGATCTCCAAAGTAGAAACCACCGCTCTGCTGCCTGCCGCTAACCCAGATATTGACATGGAGTCTGGGTGGCAAGTTCAGGGAAGAAAGCGCCAAAATTGCCACAGGAGGACTGGCACAAAAGTGGAGACAGTTTCGCGGACTTCTGGAAAGAAACTCGCCAGTGGGCCAGAATCTCCTGTCTCCCAATCTTCCCTTTCTAAGAACCCTTTTCTTGTTTTGGCCGACATCGATGAGAACGACTATCAGGAACCACGCCCAAGCAGACCACACAAGAAAGTTCCTGGAAATCTCGAGCTCTCTTCCCTTGAAAACGTGAGTCCTGGTATTTCTGCGGCTATGGATCTGGCTGTGGACAACTACGAGGCTCTGACCAAAAATTCAGTCACCAATTCGATGGATATTGCCTGTGAAACTATTGATGAGAAAGCCCTGGGACTCAGCCAGGATTTGCTTGAGGGATCACCCCCAGACGCGGAAGAGGATCCACATATGGGCTCCAAAAAAAGTCGGAACTACTGTTGAAATGTCTGATACTTTGGTATCTAATATTTCTGATGATGGTTGGAAAGTTCAAGGCAGAAAACGCAGAAATTCCAGGAAAAGACCTGAACGGAGCGTCATTATGGCGACAACAACGGGATCAATCCTGACTGATCAAAAGGGTTCCTTGGGGTCAACCCCATCAATGAAAAATACCTCCTCTAATTTGAATCCTTTCCTGGTGTTGGCTGAAATAAGCGAAGAAGATTTTCAATAAGCCACACCAAGAAGATGTTTATGTCTCGGAAACTGAGACAATTGCTGGCCACTGAATCAATGGACAGCATCGTGCTACTAATTTGTTAGCAACATTCTCGTAGACTGATGATTAACGGTTGAAACAGGCCGTACTTTCTATCTCTTTCGAAACCAAAAATCAAAAAAAAAAATCAAAAAATCAGAAAAAGATCAAAAAAAAAATCAAACATACATCTGTGGGGTCTTTGCCTCTTCGATGTTTTCTTCATTCAAAAGATATATAGCAATAAATATAACTCTACATTTACATTTCACAGGAAAGTCTTGGTGCTGGATCACAAGTAATTTACAGTCTTTCTTATATTCATAAAGTTTGCAAGTGTTGCACCATGCATCAAACTGCAGAAAAACTCTATTGAATAAACCGCCTTCTCGCAACAAAATCATCAGTATAATCGTGCGAATGTTTTTCTTTCAGGTTTTTGATAGTCTTCCTGTGTATGAGATTCCGTC
>NW_017387734.1:325670-348261 GCF_001664035.1 Metschnikowia bicuspidata var. bicuspidata NRRL YB-4993 | reverse complement strand
AAAAATGTCTTGTCCTTCCTCGGGGATGTCTCAGCCCCACGCTCCTTTATAGTTCGGAACCCTTCTATACAGTAGGTGAGGTGTAACCCCTATCAGGAATGTTTAGACTCTTCGTCCTTCGTATTATACAGGATGCCAAGAATCTATAATCTTGTTCATGTCGTATCATAACAAAGATTTACCTGAAGAAACGTCAAGATGTCTCAAAGTAAACTTATTTGGTTTCTGTAGATCTCTTACGCCTAAGAAATTGCGTCATCTCATATTTCAAATCATTTTTGACTTCAATGGTTAGAGCCGTGAATAACGGAAGGAGACGGGCCGAGTTTCGATACTTGGTACGTAGCTGGAAGCTGTTTAAAGGTTTTTTGTTTTTCATAGTTATATAGCTTTGCTCCTTCAACCAGATGAATCTACTAAAACAATGTTTTGCAGCTGAATTTACAACGTTGACAACTTGTGAGAAGAAGTTGACAGCATCGGTCATCTTTTTAACAAAGAAGAGATGATGCACGGCATCAAACAAAAGGCGTGATTTGAAGGTTGTCACACTCTATGCTTAGAGCCTACATATCTTTGGATTGTAATAGAAATGGTAATAGGTTACAATATTTCAGAGGTTTTGTTCGCAATATTCATCTTGTCTTTTGTTCGAATACGTAGTGGACTCAGGTTCCAATAGACAATCTATGTTTCCTGCATGTTGTTAAGGCCGTGGCTGCTTCGGACCTAAAAAAGTATGACCCCTTTATCTCACTTTGAAAGAACATTTTTGCTCACCCTAGAATCAACTTCCTCTTAATATACCCAATTATTATTGTCGTAAGCAATTCAGACTCTGCGTAGTGTCTTCGTGTTATGCTACACACCAACAGACATAGATGCCGATCCGCGAATCGACAGCCTGATTTCGCAGCCATACTTTGTTAGGCCGCCGACTGCAAAAATGAATTTTCCCATATGAACGACGGTTCGCTCCTTTGTCTCCAAACACTCTTTTAATTCTCCATCTTTCACGAAAAAACGCTTCATCATGATTGCACAAGTGATATTTTGCTTCCAAATCATCCATTGCGTGTCGGAAATCACCGGGCTCTGCCTTATTGGTTATTTTCTTTTCGTGTTCCTCCTGACGCTTCCAGCTCAGCCTGAGTTTACTATCATGAACTCTGCAACACTCTGTGTTGGTAAAACTGGCCCAGTCCCGAATGAAATTGCGATATCGCGAGGTGAATCTGAGGAGATAACTGGAAATCTTGACTCTGGTTTCATCTCAGTTGAAAAGACCGCTTCTTCTGTTTCTTCTGCTGCTTCTGCTGGGTTTGCTGTTTCTGCTACCACTGGCTTAAGAATCACAAAAATCAGCAGCTTGTCCATCATTTCACCAGCTAGCGACGATAGCTTTTCTGGATTGTCCGACGGCGACACTGATGTATCTTCTGCAGTTTCTCTTATCCCAGACTGCAAGCTTGCCTCAGCTGATGCTCCTCGGGATTCAGGCCTAGTTGTGGAGACTGACAAGATTTGCCAAGCTCGAATCTGTCGGGTCGGACTCAACTCTCATGACAATGGGAGATTGATGGACACAACTGTAAACGTTGCTATGCTGCCTATTGCCAACCCAGATGAATCTGGGTGGCAAGTCCAAGGTAGAAAGCGTAGAAACTCTCGTACACGGACTGGGAAAAAGACAGATATGTGGATGCTGATTGGAATGACTTCTTCCGAGAAATGGTTTGCTCTTCGGTCAGAAAACGCTGTTCCCGAATCCGTGCTCTTCAATAACCCTTACCTGGTTTTGGCCGACATCGATGAAAACGACTATCAGGAACCACGCCCAAGCAGAACATATACGAAAGTTCCTGAAAAGCTCGAGCTTTCTTCTCTGGGAAACGTGATTTCTGGTTGCTCTCTGATTATGGTCTTGACTATGGACAGCTACGAGGTGCTGAACCTGAATGTAGTCACTAATATTATGGACAAGGCCCGGGAATCTGATGATGAAAAAGACCTTGGGATCTTCCATGAATCTACTCAGAATTTGACCAAGGACTTGCCCACAGATTTGGGCATGGGTTCAACTCTGGCCTCGAAGCAAGTCGGGACTATCGCTAAAATGCCTGATATTCCTGAAACTGATATTGATGATCATGGTTGGAAGGTACAGGGCAGAAAACACAGAAACTGTCGCAAAAGACCTCAGCCAACCGTCTCTGGAGCGGAATCATTAGCAACCCCACCGACTGATCCGAAATGCACTTTGGGGCCAAAGCCAGAAATGAAATCCCTTTATTCACAGAATCCTTACCTAGTTTTGGCTGAAATTGGCGATGATGAATTGCATGGGTCTCCACCAAGACGACGGGTATAAGTTCCTCTAGAAATAGGGAATAACATGGTAACAGATTCCCAGGCCCGCCATTGAGTCAATGGCTCGAACACTTATGGTATTTCCCAAAGAACAATACCCCACTGAAAAAACAAAAACGAAAAAAAAAATTGAAAAAAGACAAGAAAAAAAAAAGTATAGCCTCATTAGACAATAACCTTTGTTCACAAACAGACCAGTAAATTTGCCAAAACGCTCCGACGTTTGTAGTGGTGTCGATACCTAGCTCCTGGTGACTGATGGTGCCGTATAACCAAGGCATCGAGGAACACGGCAGCTGTATTTTCTCCCCTTATACGACGAAGTTGACTTTGGAGCAGAAAAGCAGACGTGATGTTCATTTCCTCAATGATCCTCAGCACCCAGATAAAACTCCTGCAATAAACATTACGATGCATTTGTTGAGCTCCATACATGAATACATATGCTGTCTTCGATTCAAAAAACTGCTCCCAAAAGACCCAAATCTAGAGTTTGACCTCGGGTCGATCCCACCGGAACGCCTTGTCCATATCTGTGCCTGAACATGGCCTTGACCCTGGCGCCAGCGCTGTTTTCGAGTTTGACCTCGGGGAACTCATTTCTGTGACTCGCCACAAATTCGGCCATATATGGTCGGTTTTTCTGCATCAGGCTCGGTTGTTTTCAACTACCCTACAGCTACCCCTTGGTGCCCCTAGACGCTTGAGACTACTCGAGCATTTCTGGCTCCTGGGCTCATTTTCAATGCCAGCGTTTGGCTGCTGTATTCGTCGAGGCGCATATACCTACTTGTGTGAGGTATACGAATACAAGCATATGTAGGAGCTTTAATTAGGGTTTGTGTTTGGGAGTTCACGGGACAGGGGTCATGTGTTTGAACAACAGTAAACGCATCATCGCGAGTGGCGTAGTAAGAGTGTTCCGCAGGAAAGGCAGCCTTTGCAAGAATCACTGCCGATAGAGCGAGGCCTGCGAACTGATTTGGGGGATCTGAGGCGGTAAGGCCGCATACGGCAACCCAAGGGTGTTGAGTGGCCAGGCTGTAAGCTTGGAAATGGGCCAGTAAATAGTAACTCGGTACACGAAAAGGTGCCACGGTAAGGGCGGACACTGCTCGAATATAGTGACCATTATTTCGGGGCAGAAGGCCACTGAACCCACTGGTTGTGAACGACCTCTGCATGGTGGGATATCTAGTCCTTCACATTAATCACCTCCGACTCAAACAAGATTAAGAATATTTATAGGTTTTTCTAACAGCTCCTCTACTTATATGATCATTACTAATAGTTGGACTTATTAGTCATATTCAATATGTACAGTTAGTTTATGATAGAATGCTTTGGATGAGTTTTGATCTACTTCCATTGAAAAATCCCGGAGGAATATTTCTCGGCTTCTCGATCTCTGGTCTCTTTGAGACATAATCCCGAGGCTCCTTGCAAGTTGGAATTATGGAAATTGCGGGTGGCAAGTGGCCACAGGTTTTTGCTTACTGACCAGACGTGCTCCGACGGCAGAATCTTCCACGGGGAAATCGATGGTTTCGTTCTTCTGATCTACTTAGTCCGCACCCGGACTTACGTTAGCCTACACCGTCTTTCTAAATCATTAAGTTCTTTTTTGATAACTCTTCTAAACTGGCGGGTGTAAGGTCCCTTGCACCAGCTTGACAGTGAGGGTCTATATGACTATATGTCCTTCCATTATTGTAGTCCAGATATCATTTTGAACAACTGATTGAGTATTCTCTCGACTTGCAGGGATCCTTTCGCGTAACCTCTAGATGAAGTAAAGAAAGATGGGATGAAACTCTTGTAGAGTTCTGCAGAAAGCAGTGCTCAAATAATAATACATTACCCCTCTGTCCCGTGAAGTCCCTAACAATTAGGGGGCACTTTTATATGTTACAAATGTTTCAAGCAAAGGAAGAGTACGGTCGTTTTCTTGTTCGTGTAGATTCGCATTAGATTTTTGGGCCCGAAAACCTTTGACATCCTAGATATCTTCTTTGAATTGTTGCTTTTGGGGATACCTGCTTCTGACTTAGCGGAGAGATGGCCGTCTTTCAGACATTTTAATGTGCACATAAAAGTTTCCAGCAGTGATTTTAACGGCAAACTACCCAATATAACGATAGTATATCATTTATGGACATATCTTTGCCGATGTCTCAGCAGCCCACTACAGCTTTCTGCGGGGGCCTCTAATTACATGTGTGTTCTCTATTTGCGGCCATGTCATCCTCATACTAATACCGCGTCCGATCTTTGGTTTTAGATCTTCTGTTTCGACATTGTTCTTGTGAATCTTTTCTTTGGCACGTTGTCCCCTTATCAGTCGGTTCCCTTTACATTGTTCTTTTTATTAATCTTTTCTTTTGTGGTTCGCTATTCTTACAAACTTCTGTTTTCACATTGTTCTCGTTATTACTCTTCGGTTTTACTTTGTCCTTCTTCAATCAACTCTTTCGACTTTGTCCTTCTTGTCAATCTTCTGGTTTCACAATGCCCTTCTTATTACTCTTCTCTTTCGTACATTCTATTTTCTAACAATATGCTGTGCACACATTGTGCATCTAATCGATCTTCTGTTTTTCTTCTTATCGATCTTCTGCTTTACATTTTGTCCTCCTTGTCAATTTTTCTTTTGTGATTTGTCGCTCTTTCACTGTTTATTCTGAGTAATCCTCTATTCTTATATTGCACTTCTCCTAAATTTCTCATTTCACATTGTTCTCTACAATTTTTTGTTTTCACATTGTCCTTCCTATTAAATCTTCGGTATTCACATTGCCCTCCTTTACCTTCTGTTTTCACTTGGTCTCATTTTTAATCTTCGGTCTTTCTCTTCTGTTTTCACTTGGTCTCTTTTTTAATCTTCGGCTTTCACATGTCCCTTCAATCAACCATGTCTTTCGCACATTTTCTTTTTTAATCATCGGTTTTCACATATCCTTTTTATTAACCATCTCTTTCGCACATTGCCCTTACAATCTACTGTTTCCTCGTTGCCCTTCCCCTAATCTTCTGTCTTCACCTGTCTTCCTTACCAACTTCTGTTTTGCAGATTGTCCTCCTTTGGATCTTCGTTCGTCACATGTCCTTCTTATTAATCATCTCTATCGCACATTACCATTCTTACAATCGTCTTTGACATTGTCCTTCTGATCAAACCTGATCTCACTTGCTATTGAGCTGCACCCCATAATCTCTTCCAGTTCAAAAGCCCTCTTTGCTTTTCCCAGGCTCAGGCCGCGGATCTGCCGAGACGGCGCCAATTTCCATGAACCCACGGAACTCGAAAATCGCTCGCGCTTCTGTTTTCGATTCCCCGCCCCAGACTTTATTGGTCTCGCTAATTTTCCCATGACTCTGCACCATGCACACTGTCGCTCCGGCGCTTATACAAACAGTGGCCTTTATTTTCTGATGGCCCAGATTCCAACCGCTTCTCATTATTCTCCCGCTTCCCGATACGGCCTTCTGCCTGGCCCTAGTTTGCAGTGACTCATGGCCATGGTTCCCATGTCTATTGCCACACCTGTCCAACCCGGATCGCACACACTGTCCCCAGCCTGGAAACGACCGAATCAAACAAGAAACAGATAACAAAAAAACAAAAAACAAGGATAACAAACAAGAAGCAACAAAAAACAAAAACAAAAACCAACAAAAACAAAAACAAAACCAACCAAAAAAAAACATAGAAAAAACATAAACAACAAAAAACAACAGGAAACAGGGCCCAGGACCGCAGCCGCAGCCCGGCCCCAGACGCCGCTCCTGCATCCACCGCCAGCGCGCGGGCTCAAAAAAAGTCACCTTCAACTCCCGCCAACCTCTCTACTTCCTCTTCTTTCCTCTCCATCAGCCTCAAAACACCGCCATGTCGCAAGTGTACGTCAACGAGGCCAGCGGCACGGACACCGCCGGCGCCGGCTCGCAGCAGCAGCCGTTCCAAACACCTGCATACGCTCTTTTCGCCAGTCCCGAGGCCCAGGTGCTCGTATACAAACAGAAGGAGGACTCCGCCGACTTTGAGTACGTGGAGATCTCGGCGTCCGCGCTCAAAAAAGCCAAGAAGGGCGCCGACGGCTTGCGCAAGAAGCAGGAGAAACAGGCCAAGCAGGAGGCCGAGATGCAGGCGCGCCAGGCGGACGCCGCCCGCCGGATGGCCGAGTTGGACTTGATCCAGATCGTCGAGGACGCGTCCTTGCCGTCCGCGGCCCAAATCAAGTTGCGCGCCACCGCAGACCACGTGGGCCGGCGCGTGGTCGTGCGCGGCTGGGTGCACCGGTTGCGGGTGCAGAAGGACGTGGCGTTCGTCACGTTGAGAGACGGCTCGGGCTTTCTCCAGGCGGTCTTGACCGGCGACTTGGCGCGCGCCCGCGTGACGCAGGAGTTGACGTTGGAGTCCACGGTGGCCATCAAGGGCGTGGTGGAGAAGTTGCCTGCGGGCAAGACCGCGCCCGGCGGCGTGGAGTTGCGTGCGGACTTCTACGAGGTGATCGGCTTGGCGCCACTGGGCGACGACGCCTTCACCAACAAGGTGCAGGAGAACGCCGACCCGGCGCTCTTGTTGGACCAGCGGCACTTGACCATGCGCGGCGAGACGTTGCTGGCCGTGTTCAAGGTGCGCGCGGTGTTGTTGGCGGCCATGCGCCGTTTCTTCAGCGACGAGGGCCTCACGGAGGTCACGCCGCCATGCATGGTGCAGACCCAGGTCGAGGGCGGCCTGACGTTGTTCAAGTTGGACTACTACGGCGAGCAGGCCTACTTGACGCAGTCGTCGCAGCTCTACTTGGAGACGTGCTTGCCCGCGTTGGGCGACGTGTTCTGCGTCCAGGAGTCCTTCCGCGCAGAGAAGTCGCACACGCGCAGGCACTTGTCCGAGTACACGCACGTGGAGAGCGAGTTGGCCTTTTTGACCTTCGACGAGATGTTGGACCACTTGGAGCGCCTCTTCACGTCCGTCGTCAAGTACGTGCTCGAGGACCCTGTTGCTGGGCCCTTGGTCAAGCAGTTGAACCCGTCCTTTGAGCCTCCCCGCACCCCGTTCAAGAGAATGGCCTACGTCGACGCCTTGGACTGGTTGAACGCCAACGGCATCCCCAACGAGGACGGCGAGCCCTTCAAGTTCGGCGACGACATCGCCGAGGCCGCCGAGCGCAAGATGACCGACACCTTGAACGTGCCCATATTGTTGACCCGCTTCCCTGTCGAGATCAAGTCCTTCTACATGAAGAAGTGTGCCGACGACCCCCGCGTCACCGAGTCCGTCGACGTGTTGATGCCCAACGTGGGCGAGGTCACCGGTGGCTCCATGAGAATCGACGACTACGACGAGTTGGTGGCCGCGCTCAAGAGAGAGAACTTGAGCTTGGACGACTATTACTGGTTCACCGACTTGCGCAAATACGGTACCTGCCCACATGGTGGCTACGGCTTGGGCACGGAGAGAATCTTGGCCTGGTTGTGTGACCGCTTCACTGTTAGAGACTGCTCTTTGTATCCTAGGTTCTCCGGCAGATGCAAGCCATAATTATGTGCCGCCTGTTTATAGACCATCCGATTAATGACTTTCCCGCCGCTTTCAAGTACGAGCTCATGGCTTGCGTAAGCGTTTTGAATGCTGGTGGTTTGACAGCGTATGTGCCATTTGCTTTCCAGCACTAGATCCGGCCCCCTTAAACAGTCTTGTCACGCGTATTGTATCCTTTTATTTAACCACAAAATTTCGACTTTGCGATTTGAAGATGGTGTACTGCCTCAATGATATTCTAAGGTTATTTTCTATATTCCTGAATTATTCACTACCGAGTCAGTTACCTAATGCTAGATGTGATTAAATACCGGCCTTTAGAGTTACCAAGGTAAATTGCTCTCTCGAAAAGTGATATTTACACACATACATTTTTTTCAAATCCAAGAACTTTAGATTTCCAATGATTTTATATGGTGCTTGTTCACGTGCAGTGTCACGTTTCTTGACCGCTCCTGGGGAAAGGACAACAAGTAGTTGAAAAAAGACACAATCATCCGAGGCTCTGGAAACTCGTATTTCCTCTCATTGGCATAATCTCTCACCCATTTCATATATTCAGAATAATGGCTCAGATCGAGACAGTGCCGTGAATTGGAAGATCCTACGATAACATTTCAATGCAAAAAGAATGTATTAACTTAGAAAGAAGACCACAAAACAAAGTCACAATACACCACCTATGTATTCTTAAAGTCGAGCCGCAAGATACGAGACCAGACGAAAAAGTTCGACAAACTGATTTATCCCATAGCAGAATTTCTGACGCGCTTTCATAGTCACAAAAAAAAAAACGCTTTAAAGCGAACTCATTTTTTTGCCATTATGTAGAAGCTGTATCCTGGGATTTTAATAGTTGCTTCAAAGCGGGTTTGACCTCTTCTTATGTATGTATAAGTGATTAAATATTGAGATTCCATCTTCCAGGACGCTGATGACATGAACACTGAAAAAGCGTGGTAAGTACTTTACCCATTAGAATTTATAGCTCCCGCAATTCTTTGCATAGCCCTCAACTCAAAAAATGATATATTATTCAAGCAAAAGTTGAAGTCTTGAAACTAAAAGCATAAATGAGCCAGTTCGTTTTCCACCTTGTGATAAAACATGTATCACCCTTTCAAATGTAAAACCTCCTATGCCACATAATCTTGAGATTCACAACTTCAGAATTTTGAAACTCAAGAGTAGACGTGACCAATACCAATTGAAACGTGTATAGTAATGATTGGGGTTGTTGTACTTAGTTGCTGCTCTATTTTCGTTGAATTTGATAATATTTCAGAAGTTTTGAATAGTGGCGCAATTGACTGTATAAACATGAAAAGTATGAAATTCAGATAAAGAAGCAATTAGTCGAAAAATCAAGATAATAAGAGAGTCACCGTTAAAGTTTGTAGCTAGTTATCATTTGAGAGGATAGACCTTTCGCCTTTTGAATTTTCAACTTCTCAGCACGAGAGTAAAGACGCTATCTCGTTTTATGTTCCTTCTTTTATCCTTTAACATTACATCATCATTTTGAAATTTCATTATTCTCGTGTTTAAACATGAATGACAATGGGATTTGAAATGGACGTTATTACTTCATCTTTCGCCATGTTTCCTCGAACTCTTGGTCGAAGCTAAAATGATGTTGCTGAGATACAAATGAAACAGTATTGTCGTGTAACACAATTTCACCTTACATTTGGAAGTAAGAATAATGAAATTGTACCAGCTTTTTTAATAACAAGTAGAATTGTGTGGTCTAAAGTTCTTTGAGGGGTTCAGTCTCTTGTGAAGTTTAGACTGCACCAAATAGAACAAGGATTTCTTGGGCTAGTCTGTAACAGCGCTAGTTTCAAGATCCATGTGGCATGCACATATTTGCTCTTTTTAATTTTTTTTTTTGGTGAACTTTATTGCGAATATGATTATAGTTTCTCAGCTGGCAGGCTTGTCAAACCCAGTTTCTGAAAATCAGCTTTACGTATGAAAAAAAAAATATGTTAATAAGATGCTTTGGATCAATTCTTGGTTTCGAAATCTTTGTCCTAGCTTTTTGGCGAGAAATTCTTATTTCCTTCCCTGGCGTTGTAACCCAACAAACATTTGAGTCAGTATCAGTCAGTAGAGCAATTTTTTTACAGTTATTTTGATTCCGTATCATTTCTGAGGTTTAAAACTTTTTTTACTCTTCAGCGTTGCAAGGTTTTTGAATTCTTGTAATTGTCAAGAGGTAAGTGAAATTTATTGAACAAAATGAAGCAATTCAGTCACCATCTCAGTTTCAGCTCCGCGGTGAGCACATATTCACGCTTTCATAGAAAGCATTGAAACAGATGGTTCAAGAGTATATTTAAACACAACTTGAGCTGGAAGATTCAAAATGAAAAGAAGATAGAAAGGGTGGTAGAGTCCGATTTTCTAAACGCAGTTGATGATTCTGAAGCAGAAGAGATTTGTATAATCATGACAACGTATTTTCGCAAAGGTCAACGTATCTCTGTGAATGATAAACTGAAAAATAAAACCTAATGATATCACTGTCTTTTGTTCTAAAAAACTCAATAACTGGATGGAAGTATCTTGTTATGGTGGCTGCGAGTTTTGTGCTCATCAATTATCTATGACGAGAGCGTGCAACAAAAGCTCAAAGATATGGGGGTGTTACCCGTATATCCTTATAAACAGTATTTTGCATGATGGTTGTGAAAAGTTTGCTTGTCAGACAAGCAAGAGCTCATTTGAGATAAACACCAAAGAAAAAAAGCTCTTTTTACTGTAGGAGTTTGTGGGATATTGTTCAACGACAAGGTAGCCACAATTTATACTGTTATTCTCTAGAGCCCCAGATGGCTTTTAAAGAATTGTCCGAGAGCTTTGAATTTTATGTTGTTGAAGCTTCAACTAAATATTGTTGCTCGGATCCCCACGATTCATGACAATCAGAAAGTTAGATCTGGTACAATCGTATACTCTGTAGCGTCCTATAAACCATCCCTCTATTTAGTCTAGAGTTGTTCCCCAACAACTAAAATAAACCGTCTCATATATTGGTTTTTCTTTAACTAGTACAAAGTTTTTGAAACACCAGTTCAAACTGATACAAAAACCATCACATACATGTATTTTCTCATATTCTGAAGTACTACCATATAAACTATTCCAGATATTGAGAAATGTTCCAGAGCTCCATACTTCTCCATCTATTTCTATACTTTTATTCAAGTCGCCATTCGCTAGTATATGATTCGTTCAAAGACATCATATTCGACTCTGATATGCTTTACACGTTGAGTTGGATATAATCGTATTTATAAACAGGACAGAGGCCCTTTATTGGCTGCTTTCAGATCGATTCTGCGGGGTGGCAAGGTCCTTTGTGTATATCACAGCCCATAAAAAAGCCTTCCTTATTGTGCCTATTCTAGTCAAAGTATATTCTGTCTCAATATACTGTACTCAATTATCTATTCCTTCTCGATTTTCAAAGCTGTTTACCCCATTCATTTCAGAGAAGCACCCTATTGCCTTTCTGATTTGATCTTTGACCTCTGGTCAACCTCTGGTCAAATTTGAAGTTCATTGTTTACGAGCTGACTCCTATATTCGTGAGTACAGATCAAATCAGTATAAATACTGGTCATTTAGTGGCCATAACTAGAACTGCACAGTCAAAAGAGTGCTTGGTGAAGATCTAGCCAGACGATTGGGATGCTAAGTGATCATTTCGAAAGCACGTGACAGACTCTTTATCATGCGGCATTGAAAAGTCTTCCAGCAGTATTTGGCCAAAACCCAGCTGTAGGCTTACCAGCTTTACTAGATCATTTACGTGGACCTACAATAGGGTGTTCACGATTGGCTTGGTTCATTACGGTGTGGTTACAGATTTTGGATCTACCCATAGTTTGTGAGACAATCAAGAACCCCAGCAGAACTCCAGAAAATCCCAGATTCAAACAGATTCCGCAACAACTGCTAAAATAAGAAAGAAACACCCAAGTCAATAGGCTCCCAGCGCGCGGATGGTCGGACGGCGCGCGGCGGCGGGGCCTGTCTGCAGTGCGTTCTGTGTCCCGCACGCCGCAAAGTCTTAGTCACCTTCCTATTCGGGCAGCCATCGGCGTAGCCGCGGTGAGTAATCTCCCAATTTTCACATATAAGTGCCGGCGCTTTCCCCGGCTCCTCCCTTGGCCCCTCCATATATTTCGGGAAACAAACAAAACACAAAACAAAAACAAAAACGGAATGTCTAAGCCAACGGAAAACAGATTGTGGGGCGGCCGGTTCACCGGCGCCTCGGACCCGTTGATGGACCTCTACAATGCCTCGCTTCCCTACGACAAAATCATGTACGACGCCGATTTGACCGGCACCAAGGTGTACACAGAAGGCTTGAGCAAGCTCGGCTTGATAACCGGTGAGGAATTGGCCGAAATCCACCGCGGCTTGGAGGTGATTCGCGGCGAGTGGAAAAACGGCGAGTTCGTCGAGAAGCCCGGGGACGAGGATATCCATACGGCCAACGAAAGGCGGTTGGGCGAGATCATCGGCAAGCACATTGCCGGGAAGGTGCACACGGGCCGTTCCAGAAACGACCAGGTGGCCACGGACATGAGGATTTATGTGCGCGAGACCTTGACGCAGTTGGTGGAGTTCTTGGGCAATTTCATCAAGACCATCTTGAAAAGAGCCGAGACGGAGATCGATGTCTTGATGCCCGGATACACGCATTTGCAGCGGGCGCAGCCCATCCGCTGGGCCCACTGGTTGAGCTCGTACGCCACGTACTTCACCGAGGACTACAAGCGATTGAAGCAGATTTTGGAGCGCGTCAACCAGTCGCCGTTGGGCGCCGGGGCTTTAGCCGGACATCCCTACGGCATGGACCGGGAGTTCTTGGCGGCCGGCTTGGGATTCGGCGGTGTGATTGGCAACTCGTTGGTGGCCGTCAGCGACCGTGACTTTGTGGTGGAGACGCTCTTCTGGTCGTCGTTGTTCATGAACCACATCTCGCGTTTTTCCGAGGACTTGATCATCTACTCGACGGCGGAGTTTGGCTTCGTGCAGTTGGCCGACGCGTACTCGACCGGGCTGTCGTTGATGCCGCAGAAAAAGAACCCGGACTCGCTCGAGTTGTTGCGGGGCAAGAGCGGCCGTGTTTTCGGCCTGCTTGCGGGGTTCTTGATGTCGTTGAAGTCCATCCCGTCCACGTACAACAAGGACATGCAGGAGGACAAGGAGCCGCTCTTCGACGCCATGACCACCGTGGAGCACTCGATCTTGATTGCCACGGGCGTTATCTCCACATTGAAGATCAATAAACACCGCATGCAGGGCGCCTTGACCATGGACATGTTGGCCACGGACTTGGCCGACTACTTGGTGAGGAAGGGCGTTCCGTTCAGAGAGACCCACCACATCTCGGGCGAGTGCGTGCGGAAGGCGGAGGAGGACAACTTGTCTGGAATCGACCAGTTGACGTACAGCCAGTTCCAGGCCATTGACGCGCGTTTCGACGAGGACGTGAAGGACGTGTTTGACTTTGAGGTCAGTGTGGAGAGGAGGACCGCTACGGGCGGGACTGCCCGAAGCGCAGTGCAGAAACAGCTTGCGTCCTTGGCGGCTCAGCTCGATTAGGCGGGTTTGGGATGCTGGGTTTGCTGCTGGGTGCTGATGTGCAAGCGAAATGCTGGAATCTACCGAATAAAGACCATGAATAGGAGACGATGGCGAGACCATGTCGCTAGTAGAGAATAGGATCACAGAACTTTTCAAGCTTGGCATCACAGAAATCATCCCTTTCAGTTCTCTCTCTAGACCTGGGTTCCGAGATGATCATGCTGTTGAAGTGGAAGCTGTTAGTGAGGAAACATCTTTCACGTTAGACGCAAGCGCCTGAGACACCAGACACACGAACCGCGTTGCAACGTGGCTAGCGTGGCCAAACTGGACAATCATCTGGATGATGGATTTGAAGATCTCAGCTGGTCTTTACCTCGGTTTTTGAATGCAAACAGTCAAAGGTTCAACATAGCATTTGACCCATTTCCGTGTTAGTGTTTCAAGATCCGGCTAGTCGTGCTTGAAAGGGTCATGAGATGCTTGAAGCTTAATCTTCCTCGGGTGTATCTTTACATACGATTGCACCGGCTCAACATATTTATACAGCCATACTCACGTTTCATGTTGGAATTGCTCAAGTGGAAAGAAAAGTATCACGATCATTCATAATCAGACATCAAGAACAAATGCAATCTCTTAATTATGATTTACGGGTCACTGATTGGTTGGTCATGTGCCGAGTATTCAAGAGGCTAAGTATGCCTTTCATTCTTTCTTAATACAAATTAGTCCGATATCATGAGGCATTAGATAGACAGTAGACAAATATGGGGATGCACAGGAGATATATAGAGCGTACGCAGATCCTTGTATCACTTGTTCTGGCAAAGACTTGGATTATTTGGCAATACAATACCACGAGAGAAGGTAAGCAGAAGATGGAGGGAAAGAAATGGGAGAACGAGAAATGGGAAGGCAAGAAAAGAGGAAAAAAGAATATACAGGAGGAAAAGATAATAAAAGAGGAGAAGAGAGGAGGAAACGGAGGAGAGAAGCAAAGACAGGAGAAAGGAGGAATAGAGACGATTTAAAGAAAAGCGTATGAGTTTCGGCCGCGCATTGCCGGCGTTCTATCTAAATCACCAGTGCACATGGTCTGACGGTATTTTATTAGGACTCCCCGAAATCTACAGACAAATAAACAGTCCGCGTCAATTCTGCAATTTGCCCGTTATCAACTGATCTACACTTTAGTATATTGTAAGATCATGACTTCGGGAGAAGCTATGAGAGTCTTGTGCTATATATGTCTGAAGTTCCCGCCGTAGAATACCGATGTTTGAATCACCTATTTCCGTGTTCTGTATTGTGGTTTCTTCAGGATTCTGTATCATCAATCTCTCATTATGAGATTTCCATGTTTATGTTTTCAGTCTTTTGCATATGAACGTTTATGGTTCTACCTCATAATTCCGCTGTTCATCATACATTCGCAGTATCATATCATAAATTAGCCGTGCCCATATACTTTCTAACCGTGTCCTGTCTCATACTTCCCCATTATTCTACGCTCCCATGAAATGGTCACAGTCACTCACAGTTTTATTTCAGTACTATGAATCTGCACCGTCGTAAGATCTCGAATCAGTGATTCACAGCTTGTCTTCATGCTCGTCCCAATTAATCATACCTAACGACTTGAGCACTACCACAGGCGCGAAGTGTGCGAAGTTCCACCAGAAATCCATCGCCGTTGTCCCCATATATACATATATACATATAATATATTAAATGTTAAATCACTTCTGCTAAATGCTTCCTGTCATTTGAGGCGGAAAACCACCAAAATCTCGCCTTCTCGAAACAAACTTCGCACTCACAAATATCGATTCCCTCTTTCTCTGCTAGTCTGGTCACATGACCTCTGCAAAAGTGTGTGGCGCGATCCATTCTCACAGTGGCTGCAAGTGGGACATTATCGGGTACCACGAACTGTTTTTTCTTCTTCTTTTCGACTTGACGTTTTTGCAGCCAACGCAGGCTCATCTATTTAAAGGGCCGGGCACCCACTTTCGGAACCGTCCTTCCACTCACTTTTTGTTTCGTTGTGTTGTCCTATAATTACTCACGTCGCAAGCTCATGCTCGTTTAATACCCCTCCAGCCTCTGATTTGACCTTCCAACCCACATAAATTAACATATATTTCACCGCCTCTCCTTATATAGCACGGCTACCACTTCAAGAAATGCAAGGCTCTGCCACCAATACAGAATCTCAACAGGCGCTTGTGATACACTATGAAGCCCTCCGAGTTTTAGCCGCTGAACTGAAGGTGTCTGAAACATGGATGCAGACGGCTTGTGAGACTACGTCAGAAATTGTCGAACTTCTCAGTTCAGAAAGAAATGAAAAAGACTCGCCAGCATTAGAATTGTTCGCAAAGCTCGTTTCCAAGTGCCCCGAACAACCTGTTCTCTTCCAGAAGTTTGCTCATGTGCTTTTGTTGCACTTCTACCATCCACAGTTGTTCTCAAAATTGTGGGATATTTTGGCTTCAAGGCCGCCAACCCCAACAGGCGAGCCTGCATTTCAAGTTCCCGAATGGTGGCCAGCATGCGGCGAGAATCAAAATTTGGATGTCTTCGCCAGTCCCTTTGAGTTTGGCTCCAATTTGGAAGAATTCGTCAAGGCGCATGCTCACGATGTCCACCTGATTCTTCACACAGCGGCGATGGTGTTGCCTCAGCTCCAGATGTTGACCAAAGAGCCCACTCCTTCCTGGAGCTGCTTTGCGTCATTGATATCTGTCATGCTGAAAAGCGTGGCCCATCGTGACTTAACATGCATTATAATCTGTCATGACGAGAACGCAATTGCTATGCTTCACCGCCTATCTCTACTGTCGGCATTGACTAGTGGACAGCGGTATGCAAAATTTATTTTGGAGCTATTGATGATCAGGCCACCAGTATTGAACCTGCTTTCTATGATATGTAAGTTGCCGGGCGCAAGACGCTTGCTTCAAATATATCCGCAGAGTCAGCTTGGAGCGTTTGAGGTGGCTGCGAAAACGCCGTTCCGCTTCATCGTCGACTTGCTCAATCACACCTCGGGCTCGTCGTGGTTCTCAAATGGAACTGTCATTAATTGCATCTCAATAAGCTCGCAAACTCTTGAGTGGTTGGGTGACAATGCTGATCTGACATCCATATACGAAGAATTCAACAAAGTTTCTGAAATCAATTCGCTCTTGAGTGTGTGCACGCAGTTTGGCTGCGTTACGGCACAATGTCTTTTGGGCTTTTACGGTGACAATATTTGCACATCAAAGCAATTCAGGGCGTTGAATGGCTTTTTGCGTTCTGCGTTACCGCCATTGGCGAAGCCAAACTACTTTTTTGCCGAGCAAAAACCTGCACCGTCAAATGAAACATTAGTAATGTTCTCGAAGTTGGACGAGTATGATGAGTTGCATCGAACCCTCTTGCGCATTCTCAAGTTTCTTAGTGTTATTTTTGCCCCAGAATTAACTGAAACAGCTACATTGGCTCCTGGCGAGGGGCTTTCTGAGAAAATATATATGCGCACGATACAGCCCATATACTCGTTCATGTTGCTCGCACTTAAATGCAACGAAAAGTTGGATCTGTCGAATTTGACGTCTCAATTTACAAACACGTTAATTTTCAAAATTATGGAACAGCTTCTTAGGAATGCAGAGTCGTCATTGGCATGGACCACTCTATTCAATCACGCTACTGAGACTAGCTATAGTGAGATCAGTACGCTGCGTATCTGGTTTAAGTTTCTCCAAACCTTGTGCACTGACTACAAGAATGATCGCCATAAGGAGTTGGTACGCGATGGATTTGACAAATTCTCAGCTACTTTTTTCCCGGATACGAAACCATCCAATATTTACAGCAGTCCGTACATGTCGTTGTCTCAGGCGACCTTTGGCGTCATCACGAAGAACGAGTACATGTTTCTTTATGATAATTTATCCAGGCGAAAAGGCGAACATGATGATACAACACAATCAAAAATGACGAGTCATTACAATATGGGAGGTAGACAACAGAGTGTTCATGTCGATAAATTTGGTAAAGATAGATCCTAATTTCACCGGGCGGGCTCTCAAGGGTGGCTAGCACGTGACTGCCCGCACCATCAAATACTATTTTTTTTTCCTTAGCAGCGCGACTTTAAGAGATGATCATCTCGAAACTTATTCCACTAAGCATTCAAGCACTATGGTCTTAAAGTCTACCTCTGCCGGAGATGTCTCCGTGTACCAGGTTGCTGGATCCAATCTTTCCAGATCGTTACCCGACTGGATCGCCAGAAAAAGAAAAAAGGAGTTAAGAAGAGATGCGGACTATATGAACAGAGTGGAATTGATTCAAGATTTTGAATTTAGTGAGGCGTCGAATAAAATAAGAGTCACGCCAGATGGGCAGTTTGCAATGGCAACTGGAACTTACAAGCCCCAAATACATGTCTATGACTTCTCCAACTTGTCTCTTAAGTTTGACAGACACACGGACAGCGAGAATGTCGACTTCCAGATTTTGTCCAACGACTGGACAAAGTCTATCCACTTACAAAACGACAGGACGATTGAGTTCCACACCAAAGGCGGTATTCACTACAAGTCCAGGATTCCAAAGTTCGGCCGGAGTCTAGCATACAACCCTACCAACTGTGATTTGCTCATTGGTGCATCGGGGAATGAAATATACAGACTAAATCTAGAGCAGGGCAGATTCCTCAATCCCTATGTATTAGAAACTGACGAGGGAGTCAACTCTGTGGACATAAATCCAGTCCATGGTCTTATGGCTGCAGGTTTGGAAGATGGAACTGTTGAGTTCTGGGACCCAAGAAGCAGACAGAGAGCTGCCAAGCTTTATGTCACAGATGCGGTGGGTGAACTGACACAAGTGACCACCACTACGTTCAGGAACGACGGTCTTAACTTTGCATGCGGAACCTCCAACGGTAAGGCCCTCATCTACGATCTCAGAACTTCGACGCCCTCCATCGTCAAAGACCAGGGCTACGGATTTGAGATCAAGAAAATCAGCTGGATCGATGAAAACAGCAGTGACTCGAACAAGATCATGACAGCAGATAAAAGAATCGCCAAAGTGTGGAGCCGATTGGATGGAAAACCTTTCACGTCGATGGAACCTAGTGTAGACATTAATGATGTTGCCTACGTTAAAGAGAGTGGAATGTTCCTCTTCGCCAATGAAGGTATGCCTATGCATGCCTACTATATTCCAAACCTTGGGCCTGCTCCAAAGTGGTGCTCTTTCTTAGATAGCATCACTGAGGAATTGGAGGAGAAGCCATCGGACACGGTCTACTCGAACTTCAGATTCATCACAAGAGACGAAGTCGAAAAGTTGAACTTGTCTCATTTGGTCGGCTCCAATGTGTTGCGTTCTTACATGCATGGTTTCTTTATCAACACTGAGTTGTACGACAAGGTGAACTTGATTGCCAATCCTAACTCGTACAGAGACCAGAGAGAAAGAGAGATCAGGAAGAAGATCGAAAAGGGGAGAGAGTCAAGAATCAGAACCACCGGGGCGGTCACAAAGTCCAAGATCAAGGTTAACAAGGACTTGGCCGAGAGATTGGAGAGTAAGTCAAGTGGCGATGTTGTCAATGATGACCGTTTTGCGGAGTTGTTCGAGAACCCCGAGTTTGCTGTCAACCAAGAGTCCTTCGAATACAAACAGCTCAACCCAGTCAAGTCTGTTAAGGGCATCACAAAAACCGAGCGTTCTCGTGGCTTGACTGCTGCGGAAGAGTCGGATGAGGAACGGTTGAATCCAAAGGACGACAAGGACAACTCTGAGTCCGAGGACGAGTCCGAGGGAGAGGACGAAGAGGCCACGGAGAGACAGAAACAGAAGGTGCAAAAGGAATTGGAGAAGATCCGGGAAAAGAAGAAGAAGCAAGAGGAGGCCAACCGCTTTATGAACGAATTCAAGGCCATCACGGAGAACGAGACCGAGGCCAAGAACAACGAGTCTTTGGGTAAGCAAGCGAAAAAGCTCCACAAGATCAGCAAACAAAAAGAGGCAGAGAAGCAGAACTCCAGAACACGTCATCATGGAAAGGGCGAGATGGAGCTCACTTTCAACCCCAAGAAGGCGCAGAAAGTCAAGTTCAGAGCCGACCAAGTCGACGACGACAGCGACGAGGAGACCGAGAAGAAAACCGGAAGAACCAAGCAGAGATTTTCCGGGCGTAGAAGTGCATCCAAGAACCAGTTCCGGGGAATGTGACAGGAGCTTTCATGATTATATTACAATAGAACACGGCGAGAATGAGCGCCATCTACTCAACCAGCACAGACGAAAAGCAAGCTTCCAGCGCCACTTTACTCGAACAACTCGCGAGGCAAATCCAGGGCGGAGTGCAACACAACCACTCCAGCGTCGGCATACAAGCCGTCGGTTTCGGTTTTCTTTTCGGGAAACACGGACCGCGATAAGTCGCTCACGACGTAAGTGGTAAAGCCACACTGGACAAAGTCAATGGCCGAGTGGAGCACGCAAAAGTCGTACGCCAAGCCTACAAGCACCACGTGGGAAATGCCGGCCTCTTTTAAGAGCGCCTCCAATTCCGTGTGGTGCGTTTTCCAGCAATCGCTGAGGCACAGGTAGTATTCCCGGTCCTTCAAATACCCTTTTTGCGTGTTGGCAATTAGCACTTCGTGTTGGAGATTGTGGAACGCTTTGTCAAACCGCGGCTCCAATGAGGCCCCGGGCGTGTTTTGGACACAGTGGTCGGGCCAGACGGTGAATTCTCTTGTTTCTACGAGCCCAGTGCTGGTTTTCTGTCCGAGAGGGTGGGGCAACTGGACTTGAGAATAAGGTTCTGCCTTGTGCTGGGAAGCAAACAGAATGTGGTCCTTAGGGTGCCAGTCGTGCGTAGCGGCGACAAAAGTCCAAGGGAATTTTGCCAAATCAAGCAATTCCACAATGCCATCGACGATGGAGCGCCCGTCTTCTACTGCAAGCGAGCCAGAGGGGGGAAGAAAATCTTCCTGGAGGTCGATCACCACCAAGGCTGATTTGACCATCATAAATTAACTGGTGTGGCTAGGAAAAAGAAGGGTTTGACTAGAAAGGCGGTATGGGGACGGACGACCGAGAATGCAGGAGATGGGTCGTGTGAAATGATACCGTCTACTAGGCAAGTCCAGGCAACAGGTCTGGGCGAGGGAGTTTGGTGCGTTTTCTATGTTCTAATTTATGAGCTCATAAACAATGGAGTGACTTTGTAATTTCTTGCTTAAATGTAATGTGCTGGACATGGGTGTACTTGTTGTATTTGCAATATTTGGAGGACGGACGTATGGCAGTTCGAGGGTGCGGCTGAAGTCTGAGGATGCGAGCGTCAGTGCTTGTTGGGACAATTATTGTTTTGGCAGAATGGATGACTGATCTTGAGGCTGCCAACTACGTATATGGTGGTGGGATGGTAGAGTGTAGAGGCCTGAGGCAGATGGAGCTAATGGTGAAATACGAAAGCAGTGCATGCTCGCACCGGGAACTGTTGTATTGTTGAAAATGAAGGCTGCTTATCGGCCTTGCTGAGCCTGTAGACATGCCAGCCTCGGGCCATGTCTAGGAGTATAAGATGAGAGCGTATGTCAGAATGGCAGTGACGGGGATGTAGGAGGATCTTAAGGGAGTTTTCGAAGAGGTGATGACATGCACCACTATTTTATTTAATGGAAATGCACAAATGCCGTTGCCACGGTATCGAGCACGTGGTGGTCCGTATGAGTCCACAAGTCCATGAGCCTAGTTTGCTGTTTTAGAGATCAAGGGCTCAAGAGTTTTGTGAAGATCTATGTTGTTGGAGTTTCATCTTGTTGAGTTTCATCTGTGCTGATTAATGCCGGGTGGGGTTAGATGATGTAGGTTGGGGCAGTGTATATAACCTTTTATAAAAAGTATAAATTTGATGACAATATGAACTTTTATAAACAAGTATAAATTTGATGACAATATAAACTTTAATATTTGATAACAATGGGCATGTTAAATTAATATTAAATATAAAATATTTCTAGGGCAGGGAGCGAAAGGTTCGGGACAAATTGGAGTCAGGTGGGTATTCATTCTGAAAGAGTTTCAGGCGGTCCAAAAAATATAAATCAGCATTCATCATCGGTCCCGTTACGTAGAGATACGATGGAACGTTCCCCATCTCAACCATCTGTTAGTTCACCTACTAGATCTACCTGCTTGCACCTTTCTCTTTCTCCTTGTCTCAGTCTCTCTTATTCTACTACATATGTTGTATAGTATCTCTTTGGCCTTTGAGCCTGCGATGGTTCTGGTTTCGGCCAGTCGACGTGGACTCAAAGAATCCTTCAGTCTTGTGCTGATGGTCGTCGGGGCAAGCAATGGAGGGTTTGGTGGATTTTTAGCTTCTGGCAAAAGATCTTCAAATGAAAGGTATCTCCTCTCCAACCCCCTTCAACGGCTCTGACCAAGTATCACACAATGATACCCATCAGAACAGGAAGAGAAATCTGTGGACTATTCCAGCTTCAATCCAACGAAGTTCAGTTTCTGTAGGTATCTACAATGCGCTCTGAGAATCATGGACCCAGTGCATTGCAACTTTCATCAACGGTCTTTGGATGATCCAGAGATGACGGTATCTCGATGAGATGCATGGGCCAGAAGTATCGCTAGGCGAGATGCATGGGCCAGAAGTCTCACGGGGCCTGTATGGGCCAGTATCCATGACGATGGGCGAGATGTATGGGCTGTATGGGCCAGTATCCATGAACGGGAGGGGATGATGGTCAATGCCCATGAGCCCAGAGAAGTCCATTGACTCCAACGAACGGAAACCAGGTATCTCCATGAACTCCGAGAGCACCCATCGACCCGACAAACCATGGCCATGACCGACAACACGGGTATCTCCAAGGCTGAGAAAAACGAACGGGCCAGAATCTCCACCCCCAGAAACCTCCCACCCAGAAAGCACAGATCTCCGTGACTCGCGTACAACCCACAGGCTCGGATGAAGCCCACTGGCTCGGATGAAGCCCACTGGCTCGGATGAAGCCCACTGGC
>NW_017387734.1:324973-325650 GCF_001664035.1 Metschnikowia bicuspidata var. bicuspidata NRRL YB-4993 | reverse complement strand
TCTCCAACCCCCTTCAACGGCTCTGACCAAGTATCACACAATGATACCCATCAGAACAGGAAGAGAAATCTGTGGACTATTCCAGCTTCAATCCAACGAAGTTCAGTTTCTGTAGGTATCTACAATGCGCTCTGAGAATCATGGACCCAGTGCATTGCAACTTTCATCAACGGTCTTTGGATGATCCAGAGATGACGGTATCTCGATGAGATGCATGGGCCAGAAGTATCGCTAGGCGAGATGCATGGGCCAGAAGTCTCACGGGGCCTGTATGGGCCAGTATCCATGACGATGGGCGAGATGTATGGGCTGTATGGGCCAGTATCCATGAACGGGAGGGGATGATGGTCAATGCCCATGAGCCCAGAGAAGTCCATTGACTCCAACGAACGGAAACCAGGTATCTCCATGAACTCCGAGAGCACCCATCGACCCGACAAACCATGGCCATGACCGACAACACGGGTATCTCCAAGGCTGAGAAAAACGAACGGGCCAGAATCTCCACCCCCAGAAACCTCCCACCCAGAAAGCACAGATCTCCGTGACTCGCGTACAACCCACAGGCTCGGATGAAGCCCACTGGCTCGGATGAAGCCCACTGGCTCGGATGAAGCCCACTGGCTCGGATGAAGCCCACTGGCTCGGATGAAGCCCACTGGCTCGGATGAAGCCCA
>NW_017387734.1:317106-324953 GCF_001664035.1 Metschnikowia bicuspidata var. bicuspidata NRRL YB-4993 | reverse complement strand
ACGGTATCTCGATGAGATGCATGGGCCAGAGTATCGCTAGGCGAGATGCATGGGCCAGAAGTCTCACGGGGCCTGTATGGGCCAGTATCCATGACGATGGGCGAGATGTATGGGCTGTATGGGCCAGTATCCATGAACGGAGGGGATGATGGTCAATGCCCATGAGCCCAGAGAAGTCCATTGACTCCAACGAACGGAAACCAGGTATCTCCATGAACTCCGAGAGCACCCATCGACCCGACAAACCATGGCCATGACCGACAACACGGGTATCTCCAAGGCTGAGAAAAACGAACGGGCCAGAATCTCCACCCCCAGAAACCTCCCACCCAGAAAGCACAGATCTCCGTGACTCGCGTACAACCCACAGGCTCGGATGAAGCCCACTGGCTCGGATGAAGCCCACTGGCTCGGATGAAGCCCACTGGCTCGGATGAAACCCACAGGCTCGGATGAAACCCATGGGCCTCGATAGGTCCACGAGCCCCAAATCCCATCAGCTCGGAGACGATCCAGGTAAGGCCACGGCCATGCTCCCCACAACCATATATCTCCAAGGCTCAGAAGCATCCATGAGCCCAGAAGCATCCATGAGCCCAACATCCCTACCCCAGATGTCTCCCAACCCCGGAATATCAAGAGCTCGACCCCTCTCTGTAAATCCAGATACAGCCCACCAAACAATGATACTCAAGAGCCACGACACATCCATGGCCCCGTCTATCCACACCCTGGTATCTCAATCCTGTAATCTCCACACTCCATCTCCACACTCCATCTCCACACCCCTCTCCACACCCCACTCCACACCCACATCACACCCACACTCCCATCACCCGGGCCAGCATGGCCCTAGCGCTGCTTCCCCGCCTTCTTCTCCTTCCAGCTGCCCAGGAACACGTGCTGCACATACGCCCACCGGTCGGACGTGGGCCGGGAGCCCATGTGGCCCACGCCCGGCGAGAAGCACGTGATCGGCAACACCAACACGTCCTCCAACACGAGCGGCACGGCCATGCCCGTGAGCACGCGCCACGTGACGATCGGCTCGTGCTTGTCCTGCGGCTGCGCCATCAACGCGTCCGGCTGCACGAGCCCGTTCATGTACGCCAACACCGTGTCCGTGAAGATGCCCGGGCCGGTCCAGTCCATGACGTCGCCGCCCGGGTCCTTGCCCAAGACCGCCGCGAGCTGGCCGTTCTTCTTTCGTTCAAGCGTCAACTGCGTGATCCGCGCAATCAACCCCCGGAGCATCGGGTGGCCCTTTTTCGCCTGGAGGGTCCACTTGCAGAACTGGATGCGCCGCGCGTACCAGTCGGCCCAGTCGGGCCGGTCCGGGTCCGCCTCGATCCCCACCACAAGCCCGGCGTTGTTGGGCCGGCCGTACAACGTCCTGTTGCCGGACACCCACACATCCACCGGCTTGAGCGCCGTGGTGTCGATGTCCGAGTACACGCCGCCGCACGCGTAGAGCACAAGGTACCGGAAGAAGTCGGCCTTCAAGATGCTTTTCGGCATGGCTTGCCACGCATGCACCACGTCGGGCACCGGCTCGAAAAGCTGCCGGACCAAGCCGTCGCACTGCTGGTCCGAGAGCACATGATGGCTGTATCCGGCCTGGTCCCACGACTCCTGGAAACCGCGGTACCGGCTCGGGAAGCCGCCGTCTTCTAGGCCCACCTTCCAGGTCTGCCAGATCGTCTTGGGGAAGCCCTTCTGCGGCTCGTACGGGAACGCGGCCTCGAGCTGCCGGTGCAACGCCGACCCGGGCGGCATGTGCAAATGCCGGGCGCTCTGGAAATTGATGCCGTCTTGCCGCCAGTCGGGCTGGCTTTGGAGCACGCGTTCAAACTGCAGTTTTCGGGACTTGTCTCCGGGTTGCCGGGCGGACAAAGTGCTGCCGAAGGTGCGGTAGCACGTGTAGAATAGAAGGACCACGGCCGCGGCGAGGAGCCGGGCTTTTCGTCTCGAAGGGCCCATGACTTACGCTGCCCGAAAACGGGTCCAGATGTGAACTGGCACTTGAGACGTGGCCTGGTGCACGGGTGTCTTCCGTGTCTTGAGACCGGCCGGCTTTTTTTGCTGGATTGCCGAGCGATGCAAATCGACGTGAATGGATGAAAATGAAGCCGATGAAAATCGACGTGAATGGATTCATATCGACGTGAACGGATGGAAATGAAACAGATGCATATCGACGTGAAACACTTCACCCTCGGCTCTGGTGGCGCCGTCTCGGAACCCGTCCTGGTTCTACGACATGCGGCTCTTGAATATATAGTAGTCGCGTTTTATTAAAATAACACATTTCTATAGAACTCCCAAATGTCTCGAGCAGCCGGAGCCAAACGTCTTCAGCTGTCCGAGGAGAAGTTTTTGGAGGTTTCCATAAGCAAGTTGGAATTCTTTCCTGTTTTCCTTTCCTTTCCCTCTTTTTTTTTTGTGGTGGGCTTGGACCAGACGTGTCCATCTCTCCCAAGCCCTGATGGTGAATTGTTACTGCTCACAACGTCGCAAGAAGTGAATAACAATGAATAAAATAATGAACCCGAAATCAAACAGTCCATTCCCTGATGGCAAGATAAAAAAAAAAAGGAACAAAAAGAAGTATAATATGCAAACATTCAGCGGCAATTTCCGTCACCAGCCCCGGCGGCGTGCGCCATTAATGATGAAGAATCGTTGTCGAAGGTCCCGAACTGCACCCCGATGAAATCCCAGATGAAAAAATTATTGGAACAAAAAGCAAACAAATCAAACAAACGGCCTCTCGGGGTAATCAGATTACCACCAAGATGTGCTTTGGTTCAGGTTGCCGTAACCGCCGGTTCTGGAGCTGGCGCCGGTGTCGGCAGAACCCCAGTTGTTGCTAGAGCTGGAGCCCCAAGAGCTGGCAGAGGAGCCGCCGAAACCGGATCTTCTGGCGTCTCGGTTGGCGCCGCCGCCCATGCCGCGGCTGCCGCCACTCATGACGCCACGGCCGCCGCGGCCGCCGCGGCCACCGCCACCAAAGCCGGACTCTCTGCTGATCTTGATCAAGAACTCAGGGACTTCCTGCTTGGCCTCGGTCAACAACGAGATCATGTCCTTGGCAATGTTCTTGTTGTCTCTGTTGAAGAAAGATGTGGCGATACCAACATTACCAGCACGGCCCGTACGACCGATTCTGTGGACGTAGTCATCAATGTCGTTGGGCAAGTCGTAGTTGATCACGTGCAGGACGTTTGGAATGTCCAAGCCTCTGGCTGCAACGGCAGTGGCCACCAAGATTGGGGCGGCACCAGACTTGAAAGCGGCAAGCGCCTTTTCTCTCTCGTACTGGGTTCTGTTGCCGTGGATGGCGGTGGCGGGGAAGCCTTGGTCGTACAAGTAGTCGGCCAAGTAGTCGGCCATTCTCTTGGTCTCGGTGAACACAATGGTCAAGCTGGTCTCGGCCGCGCTCAACAAGTCCAAGATGACGGAGTTCTTCTCGTGGCCCTCCACCAACAACACCTTCTGCGTGATGTTGGCAGAAGTGGAGCCGACTCTGCCGACCGACAAGAAAATGTACTCCTTCAAGAAGTCCCTGGCCAACATCTGGATGTTTCTGGGGAAGGTGGCCGAGAACATGAGCGTCTGTCTGTCCTGCACGTCGGGCATGTCACAGCCCTGCACGATGTGTCTGATTTGAGGCTCGAAACCCATGTCCAACATTCTGTCGGCCTCGTCCAACACCAAGTACTTGACGTTGGCCAACGAGATCCGGCCTCTGTCCAACAAGTCAGTCAACCGGCCGGGCGCCGCCACCAACAAGTCGCAGCCTCTTTGCAAGGTTCTCATCTGCTGGCCAATGTCCACACCACCGTAGGCCACGGCGGGGCGCACCCAGGATCTGTAGCAGAACTTCTTGGCCTCCTCGAAGATCTGCGACACCAACTCTCTGGTGGGTGCCATGATCAACACCGTGGGGTACACGGTGCTGTACGAGAAGCTGTTTCCCTCGGGCTTGGGCGCAGGGCCGTTCATGTAGCACTCGGACAAGACGGGGAACAAGAAACCACCCGTCTTTCCGGAACCGGTTTGCGCACACGCCATCAAGTCTCTGCCGTTGGCCACAATGGGCACGGAGTACTTCTGCACGGGCGTGGGCTTGGTGAAGCGCGACTTGACGATGTTCTCCACCAACAACGTGTCCAAAGGAGGGGTGGTGAAGCTGGTGATAGGCTCGGGGACGTCGTCTCCAGTGGCCTCCACGGGGATGTCGTCGTAGTTGTCAAAGTTGATTCCGGACGACTGGAACGTGGGGTCCTCGGCAACGCCAAACAAGTCGAGCTCCATCTTCTCGTTGACATGGCCAGGCACGTGCTTGCCGTCGGCCCAGCAGCCGACTCCGGCACGGGGGCCGCTGCTGGCGAAACCGCCGCCTCTGCCGCCGCCAAATCCGCCGGAAGAGCCGCGGCCGCGGCCGGAAAAGCCCCTGTCGCCGCGGTCCGAGAAGCCGCCGCCGTTGCTCCCAAAACCAGAGTTCTGGCGGCGGTTCTGGCCGCCTCCTCTGCTCCGGAGGTGTGGTGGCACATACTGCGATTTCTGCGAGCCGCCGGCGTCGCCCCCGTTCACAGAGAGGTTGTTCATTTGCTGAGATAAATCAGTCATGGTGTATCCTTTTGTCTAGTTTCCTGTGGTCGCTTCTTGAGAAGAAGGTGGGTGTAATCAGAAAGGTGGTGGAATCCAAAGAGGAAAAGGTGTAGGGTCTGCCCAACTCTCGGTTTTTTTTCCTTCTCTTTTCGTAGGATTTTTTTTCTGGCGCTGTGCAGGACATCGCCGCGAAACCCACTTTTTTCCGATGGCGCTGTTTGGTCTGCCAGGACTCGAGCCGCCGGGGGCTCTGGCATGATCACGTGACCAGGAAGGCTGGCGGCGCGTCTACATGCGCTGCTTCACCGTGGCGGGAAACGGGCTTTGGCCGGGCTTGCTTGCTACCCCGGGGCGGCCGCCCGGGACCACCGCGTCACGTGACGGGCTGGGCGGGCCCGTTTCTTTTCCGCGCGTTTGCCTTCCACACACGCTGGCCACGTGACCTCGGCACAGCCAACGCCCGGGCCCGGATGCAGGGTCCTTGGATGGACGAGGCTCGTGGAGACAGTACCAAGTCAGACCTGGGGCTAGCCGGGTCCTTGGTGGCGTGTTCGAAAATCCACCAACTTTAGTCCCACAGGTTTGTCTCACTGTAGAGTCGCATCCATGTGATCTTTCTCTGATGACTCCTAGGTGCCCGTGGCGCCTGCCTTTGCTGCCTCGTTCTCCGTAGCTCCACTTTTTCCAGCCTCCGCCACGGCATGTGTCGTTGTGGGTCGAAGGTCTTAGGACGTAGCGAAATGGCGGGCCCAGCGCTCGTTCCATGACCTGGATTTGTCTCGCTGGATACAGCGGCAAGGCCAAAGAAGCGTACAGTGTGTGTTTCGTGCTGTCTATGTACCTTCGAGAACCGGGCTCTCCAGACAATGACATCTGCGCAAAGGACGGAAGCCGCGCCCATCCGCGGCCACCCGCCTTATCCAGACTCAGCACAGGAAGCCTTGCCTGTTCAAAACGCGAGACACGCACAAACGAGGGTCTGGGCCGCCAGGCCCGCCAGGACAGCAGCGAGAGTCGATCGCCGCACACCGCAAACCCACGTGCCCGGCCAGAAGCATCCGCTGCTGGAGCCCCCGCGCCTAGAACTCGAGCCGGTCAAGCTCGCTGTCGTTCGTCTCGGGTGTGCCCGACGAGTTCTCGTGGAGCAGCACGGTGGCGTTGGGGTGCGCGTAGCAGGTCCTGTTGTCGACGAAACTGCCCGCAGGGCTCCTGCCGCCGCTGCCGCCGTGGACCGAGAAGAAGGGCACCGACAGGTCGAAGTTGGAGTCCTCGTCGAGCTCGCCCGCAGGGAGCTCTTCCTTGCCTTCGACGTGGCCCGCGGGGTCGGGGTCGCTGTCGCTGTCGCTGTAATCGATGTCGAAGCCGTCCTCCCTGGCGGCCAACTCGGCCAACGTGCCGGCGATGTCGTTCGGGTTGTGCTTCTTCTCGAACGCCGACTTGGTGTTGCCGGTGAGGTACAGCGAGAACGGCTTCTGCGCCTCGCGCGCGTTCCAGTTCAAGTTGCGGCTCACGGAGTCAAAGTACTCAGTTTTGGACGAGCGCACGGTCGGGAACGGGAACGAGCTCGCCTGCACCGTCACGTAGTGGCCCTTGCGCAACTCCGTACGCACCTTGCCGTCGAAGGACGCCCACGCGGTGGCCCTGCTGCCCGCGGGCACCTTCACCTTCAAGAGCATGCCGTCCGGCAAGAGAATCGGGCGGAACGAGAGCGTGTGCGGGCAGATGGGCGTCACGCTGATGGCACTCACGCCCGGGTGCACCAACGAGCCGCCCGCGGAGAGCGAGTAGGCAGTGGAGCCCGTGGGCGTGGCGATGATGAGCCCGTCCGCCTGCGCCACGGTGAGGAGCGAGCCGTCGCCGTACAACTCCAAGTTGGTCACGTAGGGGCTGGGCCCGCGGTCCACCACGAGCTCGTTGAGCACCTGCTGCTCGGTCACGAGGCGGTTGTCCGCGTCGTACACGCGGCACGTGAAGCGCATGCGCATGTACGCCCGCACACCCGTCTCGAGCACGGTGGTCATGCGCTTGCGGAAGTGCTCGAAGCGGAAGTTGGTCAAGAAGCCGAGCAGGCCGAGCGCGAACGAGATCACGGGCGGCACGATCGTCTGGAACAAGTTCAGCACGTGCAACACCGTGCCGTCGCCGCCGAGCGAGATGCAGAGGTCGAACCGCTCCGGGTTCTGCACGATCATCCGCCGGTCCCAGAACTTGAGCAAGTGCGCCGCGCCGGGGTATGTCAGGAGAATGCCCGGCGCGTCGAACCGCGGCAGCGCCCGGAGCTTGTGGTCCACGTACACGGTGATGTTCTCCGAGCGGCTGAAGAGCCACTCCACGACCTCGCGCGTGAGGTACGTGAGCGAGTTGTCGCGGGCCTTGGTCACGATCATGATCGCACGCACGTGCAACTGGATCGTGGCCTTGGCCAAGTTCTTCGTGAGCATGCGCACGCCGTTCGCCGTCTGCGCCAAGTCCGTGTGCGAGCGCACCTGTTTGAGCTCCTCTTTGTGGAGCTTCTGGAGCATCTTGCTGGCCGCCGGCTCCTTGCTTTTGTTGAGGGACAGCTTGCGGCGCACGTGACTGGCGGGGAGCGGCGATGTGGACGGCGACTGCCGCAACGCCTGGGTCCGTTGTGCGGACGCTGGTCTGGGAATGTCGGTCATCGGTTCGGGACTGGTTTTCGGGGTTCGAGCTCCGAGAGGCTGATGATCAGCGCGCGTCTTATTCAATCAGACAGATGAGCCAGAGAAATTTGTTGCCAACCAGACAGAGTTGTGTTGACCAGGCTGATTTATTTTCAGTCAGAATGATTGTGTTTTCCAGCCAGACAGATTTGTGTTAGCCAGGGATATTTGTTATCAATCAGACAGAGTTGTGTTTGACCAGGCTGATTTGTTTCCAATCAGAATGATTGTGTTTTCCAGCAGACAGATTTGTATAAGCGAGATTTGTTCTCAATCAGACAGAATTGTATTCAACCAGGCTGATTTATTTTCAGTCAGGATGATTGTGTTTTCAGATTTCTTGTCAATCAGGCAGAGTTGTATTCAACCAGACTATTTGTATCCGACCAGAAAGTGATTATACTATCCAGCCAGACAAATTGTTTCCAGCCAGACTGATTTCACCCAAGAAGATTTTTATCCAACTAGACAGATTTGTGTCCAACTAGACAGATTTGTGTCCAACTAGACAGATTTGTGTCCAACTAGACAGATTTGTATTCAACCAGACAA
>NW_017387734.1:293709-317085 GCF_001664035.1 Metschnikowia bicuspidata var. bicuspidata NRRL YB-4993 | reverse complement strand
GTGGTCCACGTACACGGTGATGTTCTCCGAGCGGCTGAAGAGCCACTCCACGACCTCGCGCGTGAGGTACGTGAGCGAGTTGTCGCGGGCCTTGGTCACGATCATGATCGCACGCACGTGCAACTGGATCGTGGCCTTGGCCAAGTTCTTCGTGAGCATGCGCACGCCGTTCGCCGTCTGCGCCAAGTCCGTGTGCGAGCGCACCTGTTTGAGCTCCTCTTTGTGGAGCTTCTGGAGCATCTTGCTGGCCGCCGGCTCCTTGCTTTTGTTGAGGGACAGCTTGCGGCGCACGTGACTGGCGGGGAGCGGCGATGTGGACGGCGACTGCCGCAACGCCTGGGTCCGTTGTGCGGACGCTGGTCTGGGAATGTCGGTCATCGGTTCGGGACTGGTTTTCGGGGTTCGAGCTCCGAGAGGCTGATGATCAGCGCGCGTCTTATTCAATCAGACAGATGAGCCAGAGAAATTTGTTGCCAACCAGACAGAGTTGTGTTGACCAGGCTGATTTATTTTCAGTCAGAATGATTGTGTTTTCCAGCCAGACAGATTTGTGTTAGCCAGGGATATTTGTTATCAATCAGACAGAGTTGTGTTTGACCAGGCTGATTTGTTTCCAATCAGAATGATTGTGTTTTCCAGCAGACAGATTTGTATAAGCGAGATTTGTTCTCAATCAGACAGAATTGTATTCAACCAGGCTGATTTATTTTCAGTCAGGATGATTGTGTTTTCAGATTTCTTGTCAATCAGGCAGAGTTGTATTCAACCAGACTATTTGTATCCGACCAGAAAGTGATTATACTATCCAGCCAGACAAATTGTTTCCAGCCAGACTGATTTCACCCAAGAAGATTTTTATCCAACTAGACAGATTTGTGTCCAACTAGACAGATTTGTGTCCAACCAGACAATGATCACAATATCCAGCTAGACTGATCTCTATCAACTAGACTAATTTGTACCGACCAGGACAACTTTTGCCAACTAGAAAGATTAAAAAAAACGGTGTTCTCCACTGTTGGTAGCCGCAACTCTGAGGTTCTGTCCCTAGACGGAAATCGTGGGTTTTCGACTGATTTGAGCGCCTGTGTCCTAGGTTCAGATCAAGCAATTAGCCGCCCAGCAAGCTCGCTCAATGGAGGCCGAAGTCGGAGATTTTCGGGCCAGTTTTAATACACGCAGCCTCAGTGAAATGGGCAAAAGCTGATGTTTCGCCTACGTTGCGGAACACTTGGGTGGGCAATATAATGTGTATCTTCTAATGCTTCGAATGCTTTATAAGCACCGGGGAGTAATGCGAGCTAGCGGGAGGCGTCGTGGGTCACGTGACGGCCGCGTGGGCCTTTGGGGAAATTCGGGCCCCCTGTCCGTGGTTTCGAGCCGTGCTTCGAGCCATGGTTTCGAGCCAAGGTTTCCGTTACACTACGCTTTAAGACGGCCAGCATATATAGGGGCACCCACTGCGTTACCGCCGGCCAAGTTTTTTTTTGCTGTTCTGTTGGTTTTTGGGCGGGCTCCGACTCGCATTTATTGGTGCATATTGTGCAGGTGATGGGGCAGTCCGGGCCCTTCCAATGTCCGGGACCCTCTGCTCCCCTTGCTCAGTGAAGAAGTAGTCTCGTATGAATTGTAATACAAAAAGCCCTCGGACCAAAGGCAATTACCGAAAGAAGAAGGGTGGCATAAAAAGAGTGGGGATGGAATCGCCTGCTCAAGCCTGCGCGGCGGTCTCCTTCACCCTACATTTCCAGCCGCCCTCTTGCGGATTCAACAAAGGCAACGACGCACCAAGGCACCAGCCCAACTCGTTGTCGGCGATTTTCTTGGCAGTTCTCAATTCCCTGCCCAAGGGGATGTTGTAGCCTGTGTGGAGCATGGCCGTGATGAAGGACAAGTCGAGGCACCAGTGGGGCTCTTCCTGCAACGCTTTCACAGAGTCGCCCAACAAAACATCGGTCCACAAGCTCTCACCCGCGCATACGGTCTTGGTCAAGTCTCTCAACTCCTCGACTGTGAACGAGCTGGGGAACCCAAGTGGGTTGGTTCTGTCGTAGAAGTAAGAGAACACCCACATGTCTGAGTTTTTGTGGAAAGCCTTCACCAACGATGGTTGGTAGACACCGTTGAACGAGCATGACTTGCTGGTGCACTCGGCTTCCATGTTGAGCACTTGCTCGGCAAGATGTCTGCACTGGGCTCCTGATGCCTCGCTTGGCCCCTTGAAGTTGACAACATAGACTTCGTCGTCAGAAACTTCAACCATCACGTCTTGGGCCGTCACACCAGGCGGCATGCAGGGGTTGTTCATGGTCACCGTGCCACTGGCCTCTTTGGCAGCAGACTTTGACTGGTATGAGGTCAACGACGCGCCGTTCTTAATGGCGCTGCTCAAAATCAAGGAGTTCACCTTGTTTCTGCCTTGCATCAACCCGTAGCCCAAGTGACTGAATTGGTACAAAGTGAAGACGCGGTCGCCAAAGGAAAACTCGTACTTGTGCTCACCTTCGACCATCTTTTCGTTGTCGCCCATCTCAGGCTCGAAAACGATTTGCGTAGATCCTCCACCCAAGTCAAAAACAGCAGCGGTCGGAAGCTTTTCTTTCGACCCAATGTTGCCCAAAAGGTAGTTAGCAGTGATCCAGGCGTAGACACCCTCGTCCTTCCCGTCCATGATGGAGATTCCATCACCGTCCACGACGGCAAATGGGAAGTCGTTTTCCAAATGAGCACGCACCTCTTTGAGAATGGCATCAGACTTCTCTTGGCCCAACAATCTCAACCCAGCTGTCGCCTTTACGGCCACGGGAGTACAGCTTTGTTTGTCTTTGGGGACGGTGCTGAGAGCAAGCTCCAACAAGGGGTCTAGCGAGGCAGCGGCGCCCTGCGTGTCAGTATCAAACGAAGACAATCCAGGATTCAACATCTTGAACTCCTCGTTTAACAACTTAGGTGGGGAGATACAGGTATCGAAAGAGTAGACGTGGATACGGGAGCCGGTGGAGCCTGCGTCGATCATGACAACATAGTCGGTCTTATCACACTTGGAGTCGCTGCTCAACTGTTTTTCACTACTGGATTCGGCTTGACCCTTTGGTTTGCTGTCTGCCTGTTTGAGACCCGTGGGCTGTGGAAGTTTTTCTGGCTTCACCGGCTTGACGGCAGCATCTGCGGTGTCTTCGTCGGATTCATCGTCGGACAAAGACCCTTCGGCTTTGCCTTGCGAAGGTTCATATGGCGAATCCTCACCTTGGGCAGCCGATCCCTGGGGAACGGGTTTGATCGCGTTCTCGCTGCTCTGAGGAACTTGCACCCTCATCGAAGAGTCGGGAAATGCGCTGGCATTGGAAAGAAAATAACCCACAACGCTGAAAATAAATAAAGCGCCGAGAGCTACGCGGATATTTCTGGCGTTCAACATACTGGCCAAAGAAATGATGTTGCTACTCGGTTGGGTGTGTGAAAGTGTGCGCGCGTAATCGCGTGTCCCTTTTTCCGCTTTTTCTTCCGCCGCATCGTTATTGCTTTTGGCGGTTCTGGCATACACGAAATTGCCTCCTGTTTTGAGATCCACCCACAACCACCCACACCCTTACATCCTGAGATTTCTTTGTGAAACTCTAGCCGCTGTCAATTTTTTACAGCCATAAATCAAATCTCAGTATAAAGGCGATTCTGCTGCCCCTTCTGATCTGATCTTTTCATATAAAGTCTTGTGGTTTGAAGTATGGGCTTTTTCGAAGAGTACATATCAAATATGCTCCGAATACATTTTCTGGCCGTCTCACACAATGTCTGCAGCTCAAACCCAATTTGGATATTTCATGAAATGAAAATCAAACTCATGAATTGAAGATCTTTTGTGATCACCCCATTTCACTTGTCAATAAAGGGCTGGAAACACGCAAACGCAAAAACAAGTATCTAGTCATGTGACTGTTGGTAGTTTTGCGTGTAAAGAATGTTTTAGGATATATCGTGAATTAACCACCCGCTCCCGCTGGCGCTTTTTAAAGGTTTGGCACGCCATGCGTATGGTAATAATCATAACCGCGCTTTAGCCATGGTCGCTCGACTAGAGACAATCACAAATGTGGGGGAAAAAATGCTTCTAAAAAGAAAAAATTCATGGTGAAACTGAACTGAGCCACTTTCGAAGCAAAAAAAAAAAGAATAAAGAGGGAAAAACCGTAATTGATCAAGTGGTCTCAATGGATGTATGGGTCCGATGAAATGCGCGACATAACAACACTCGCGGAAAGGGAATGCAACCTTCTCAAGCCATACTTGTCTTCCTGCATCCTCTCAGTACTTACAGACTGCTCAAATTTACCTCATCGCTCCACAGTCAGGCAATCAAGACATAACTGAAACCACGGAAGCCAGCCTGCTGCTTTTTGCAACCTAAGATTCACTAAGGGAAGTTTTTACAAATTGCATATTTTCTTGCGATCGAGGCCCGAAGACCCAAATCAAAGACCAGAGCCTGCTTTTATTTCCTCCACGCACTGTGTGCCGCCATCTGTTATCAGACCTAACATCCACGAGAAATTGTCCAGAACCAAATCAAGGGCATGGCTTGATCGCTGCTTTGAAAAATCAACATATAACATTCTTACTTTCTACCACAAAAGTTGCAAAGATGGCAAAAATGGCTGGAAAGACAACGTCTTTCGGGCGAAAATCCAACGTATCGCAGAAACTGAACCCTAGATTCTACGCTGCCAAAACAGGGGGTAAAAAAATCAAAGCATACCAATTCAATCAGAAACGCAACAGAAGGTTAAGCATAGCCGATTCCACCTCGTCTGATTCTTCTGATGGTCTTGCTGGCAAAGACCATTTTTCACATGACCAATTTGGGTCGGGTTCGGATTCGGACTCCGACTCCTCTCTCACTGCCATGTCTGAGGAACATGAAAAAGTTGCTAGTAGAAAGGGCTCTGTGATATTTGACTCTGCTAGTGCGGCAGCATTGAAGACGAAACCTCAGAGGTCGCAGATGAGTGGGAAATCATCCAAAAGCTTTGGTTCCGCCAGACCCACTAAGTCTCTCAAGTCAGCCAGAAAAGAAGTGTATGGCAAGTCAATCTCCTACACTGCCGCTCTATCTTCTGATGAGGAACTGGCCGACGATGATGGAGATGAAGATGATGATATCGAGGAATTCACCGATCGAGAAGATCCTTTTGCTCAAATCAAGGTCGTTGGAGCTGATGACGAAGATAATGATAAGATTGGTCTTGAAGCAATATATTCCATGGTGGGCAGAACGAACAATTATCCATCGTCTAATTCTGAGGAGTCGAATGATGAAGACTCACACGACGATGACGAGTTGGACTCTTCCTCTTCTGATGACTCGGAAGTGGACTTTGTTCGGTTGCAAGTTGAGCGCAGAAAAAATAATGTCAACCCCGGCCAAAAACCTGGAAAGGAGAAGAACCCGAAAGATTTGCAAGCTTCAAGCACCGTGAAGACGAAAAGGCGCAAGAGCTCAATTTACCGCAGAAGATCGGAAGTTGCGATTCCAGAAGACATTAACTTTCGCTTCGAATTCGATGATCCTATTGCTGAGCTGGCTATAGAAGATTTCAGTGAAGGAGATAACAACTTCACAGATCTAAAGAAAGAGGAGGAGGAGGACCTTGGCGAGGAGGTTCTGGATGACAAGTCTCACAAATCGTTCGACTTCCATTTCGACCAGCCACTAATAGAAGTTCCCAAAATCAATGAAGAGGAGCTTAACTCGGATGACGAGTACGCGTTCGACGATAATGATTTGCTCGCGACATTGCAGGCGGACAATGACTTTGATGAGTTTATCAAAGAGCCGCAGAGCGGATTTTCAAAGGTGAGACAGGGGTCTTTGAGCTCAATGAATGATGACGAGAATGAGGACTCTTTCTTGAAAGAAGAAGAGAAGTATTTGGTCAACGAGTTCGAGGCCAACGGATTTGATGAAGATGACATAGACTCCGAGCGCATGGAGACAGCGCGGGCCGTGAACTCCTTCAATGAGATCGACAGCACAGGGGCCCAAAGCTCGCAGGCTGTTCAATATGCTAGTTCGAGTGACGAAAGATCACAGTACAGCGAGGACGATGAGGCTGACGAGGCGGTCGAGTATGATTTTGACGAAGAAGACGGCGATGAGTATGTGGACTTCATCGATTTCGACCAGCCTCTCTTCGACGACGCCAATTCAAAACTGGAGGGTGTCAAGGAGATCAGCTCTCAGAACCTGCAAAAGAAACAATCGAAGAAGAAGAAGGCCCACTTTCCTAAGAGGAAAAAGGGGCCGCTTGATAGTGAAGATGAAGACGACTCGTACTTGTGGAACTATTTCTTTAGTTCTGATGCGGAAGCTTACAGCGGCTCCGAGATCGACCAGTATGATGCAGACGAGCAGTTGGTGCTTGAGGAGGTCTTCCGCCAGAATCTCGAGGATCGGAAGCGGCAGTTGGAACGGGAGTCAAGTATGGAGCCGGTTGAGCCGGGACAAGACCTCGGCGAAGAGAGTGGCGAGTCCACGGATGTTGATCTTTCTCTCCCGTCACACGTGGACGATGGAGGTGTTGGGTCTAAGCTGGCCAAGGAGGTCTTGTCCTCCAAAACCGCTGACTATCGGCCGCCAGTCTTGGGCACGTGGGCGGCTCTCGATAGCAAGCCCTTCGGGATCATTGACGGGCTTTCCACGCGCACTTTGAACAACCAGTCCGGAGCAAAAACCCCCAGGGCCAAGAACTGGCGTGGTTTCGCGTTCAAGTCCAACAGTGACGATCTGGCAATCGAGCTTGAGGAGCTCCTTAATGTCAGCGAGCTTGATAACGACGACGAGAACGACGTGCGCATTTGGCGAGATTTCAACAACAACAAGAAGCACGTTCCTCTCGGGGCATTCCGGAACAAAGCGCACATCTCGCACCCGATGGTGGTGGCCGAGCCGATGACGAACTACAATGACTCGAAAAACACAAACTACAACCGGAAGCGAAGACATTCGCACTCACATGTGAAAGCCAAATTGGCCCTGCGGAGCCTTGAACATGCTCCTCCTCCATCCTCTCCCAGTTTGTCCAAAGACCTCAACTTGCCATCCAAACTGAAGTTGCGCCGTGCTTCGATAGCCGATGCGGTGTCTGAGGGGTATAGGCCTACGAAATCTGGACTTTTTAGTGAGAATGTCTTGGCAGACGTGGAGGAGGTTTTGGGGGAGGACAGAGACTTTATGGCCTTGGTCACGGGTCTATGAGAAGCGGCGCCGGGTTGTTGGATGCAGTATTTGACCAGGCTGGTTCTGGTGCTGCCGGCGGGCCTGGTCGGGCGATGGACTAGCTGGGAACAGAGAAGTGACGGGCAAAGAGAAAGCACTGGCGAAAAGATAAACCAGGCAAAGAAACATGATAGGCGAAAGAAAAAGAAGCGGCAACAAGAGATAAAATTGCTCGGGTGGAAAATGGTCCTCGAGTGACTCGAATGAGGATGCTCGGGTTAGAGCGGATGTCGGTCAACGACTCTTACTCAGGGTGCAAGAGCAGTACCGACCGTTGTTGCTTAGCAGATCTCAGCCTCACTGGCCTCACCAGTTTGAAGACGACTGGGGGGGGGCTGTCCTGTGTGCAGGACGCGCTCCATCGAAATAAAATCTGCTGCTTGTGAGCGCCTCGACCCTCATCCCCCGAATAAAGGTGTGAAACCCAAAAACACAGCAAGCCTCTCATAGTCCTGTATTTCACACTATCTCGGATCCAGCAGGGCAAACCACAACACTCCCCTGCCTTTGGATGACCACAACAGCCCAATCTGTTGAAATAAAAGCAGCCAAAATAACACCTGTCCCCGAAATGGAGGAAGAAATCCGCCGGTCATCCCGAACAAACAAGGGCACCCACACCGGACGGGCGGAGCATGACGTGTACTACTTACTGCAGGGCGAAGAGCCCGCCTTGAAAAAAGCAAAAACTGCGGCGGCGGCGGCAGATTCTGACGACGGTCAAAATCTCGGCGGCACCGACGAGGACGAGGGCAAAGTGCGGTGTGATGGTTGCGGCACGACCGAGGAAAACTACGACGAGGAGACTGACGACGGCGGCATGATGATCGAGTGTGAGCACTGCAAGACATGGCAACATGCTCGATGCATGGGCTACCGCTCAGAAAAACAGATTCCCGAGCTCTATTTGTGCAACCGCTGCGGGGAAAACGCGCCACTGGACAAGAAGGACCAGGCGTGGGAAATCCCGCAGGCGCCTAAGGACAGCGTGCCGCAGGCCCCGGTCAGCCTCAAGCCCGCCAGCTCCAACGTTCCTGCCGCAGGTAAGGCCACCAGTGCCACCACCAAGGCCACCAGTGCCACCACCAAGGCCGCTGTCAACAGCACCAAAGCCGCCGGCGCGAACGCAAAGATCGCCCAGGAAAGCAAGACCCGTGCCAACGTGGCCAAGGCGCTTGTCAACGTGATCGTGCGTGCCAACAGCGCCGTGGCCGGCGCAGACGCCTGGGGCCAGAAGCTCGAGGCCGCCGTGTATGCGTGGGCCGGCGCCACAGACAAGAAATACATAGAGAAAAGTAGAAGCGTGATGGCATTGGTGAAGAAACCTGCCGTGCTTATGCGGCTAATATCACACGAGCTAAGCCCCACCGACTTCACCCTCTTGCCCGTGGAGGACATCGACCCGGAGTTGAAGGACTACGCGGAAAAGGTGCGCCAGGCACTGATCCGCCGCTCCGTGCTCACCGTCAGCGACGACCTGAGCCAGCGCATCCGCCGCACGCACAAGGGCGAGGAGATCGTCGAGACCAAGACCGATGAAAACAACGACGATCTCAGCGTGGGCATGATTGCCCGCAACGTCGACCACCGGAAGTTTTCCGACGACGCTGTCGCTGCCGTGCCCAGCAAGAACTCCGGCTTGTTGGCCCCCAGTCTATACCAGCTTGGGGACGACGACGACGATTACAGTCATGTGACCTCAAAGGCTGACGGCGAGAGGGACGAGTCTGACGGCGCCAGCGACGACGAGCTCAACTTCATTTTGGCGGCAAAAGACCCGCAAAAGGTCAAGAAGGCGCCGCCACCGGCCAAACAAACAGCGGCGTTGGCCTTGCCCCCCACCATGCCCACCGGGTTCTGGGCGGGCGAGATCGCGTTCCCGGACGTGGCGACTTTCGGCGTGCTGGCCGAGTTTGTGTCGTGCACCAATTACGAGAAGCCCAAGGACAACGTCACGGTGAGCTTCCATAACAAGGCTATGCGTGTGTGCAAGGAATTGATGGAGAAGAAAAAGTACCAGATCGAGGGCAGATTGGATAGATCCAAGGCGGACCCGTACTTGCTGCAGATCGTGAAGTCGCGGGACTTGTATCTTGTGAAACTCAAAAAGGAAGACCCAAGCTATAGCAAAGTATATGAGTATCTTCTGAAACGGTCGAAGGTCGGGGTTCTCTCTGGCCGGGCGCCCATGGTGAAAGACGCGTATCTATTCGCGTTGAACCACGACGCCCCTTCGTATATGAACTTCACCGCTGTTGGTGAAGGGCTCTACGTTCTTTTTTCCGTCAAGAAAGACTACGTCCCCGTGGGTAAGAGCATCCTCAAAAAGTCTCTGCCCGTGGCGAGGGCCCCGCTGGCTGCCGTTGCAAACTTAGATAACATTCTACTGAAACTCGAAGGCACAATCTCAACCAACATGGGCTCGACGCATCTTCCGCCTAGACCGGCTCAAATGCCTTTGTCAGTGCAGCAGCAGCAACCACCGCAGGATATACCGCCTCAGCTCTCGCAGGATCAGATGAGTTATCTCTCCTCCATAGTTCAGCAGAATCCCCACGTTCAGAGCGACCCCCAGGCATTGTTGAATTTGCTTCAACTGATGCAGACCTGAGAAGTGCATGTGATATAAAGCAGAGTATTTGTTGCGTGCTTGGAGAAAAAGAGGGTAGGCCTCTAAGTTGATGCCTGTCGTGTTATGAGAACAAAAACTGGTGGGGCAAACAAATAATTTGGGAATAAAAAGAGGACGACGTCAGTATTTTGGGCTATTGCATCCGGAATATATTCTTCTGGTGAAAACACCATTTAGCTATTTGTATGTGTATTTTAATGGATTAGGCACAGTCAAATTGCGCTGCGGTGCTGAGACGATGTAGCATCAGACCATGACATGGGACTTGGGCTTTGCCCGGCCGGGTTCTTGTGTATATCAAACTGGATGAAACCTAACAGTTATTGGAGCTTTAATTATGAGTGTGTTGGAAGCCCCGGCCAATCTGATACTTAGTCGATGAAGCGAGAGGCCGCAACTCATTTAAAATTATGTTATAGAAAGCACAGATTCCACGAATTCATTTCTGGCTGAGTGCACGATATTCATCCTGTTGATATAGCCTACCTTTTTGCAGCAGGATACATCGAGTTACTGGCTTCAATGATATATAATGTTAAGGGACTACATGTGAGATGATTGTCCTAGCCACCTAGCTATGACTGAAAGTGATACTTCCAGAATAGGAGCATATCAAACAAACTTGCATCGGTGCCATTTATTGAAGATTCGACTCCAGTGTTTTATAAATTGGTTTACTTCAGAAAATCATGTGATCTGTTGCGTCCTTTCTTTGTACATGCCTAAAGAATGCCTCTTTGTTGAAGAGAGTTGTTTTCGTCCAGCTTTAGGGTAGCATCGGCCAACTCTGCGGACAATTTCTTTGTATCTTCTGTCATTAATCATCATATGAAATTGTCTGTACTCGATTCTCAGCATAGAAAAATGTCTGTCTCAATCTCCTAATACTATTGAAACGATGTTTTAATTGGGCCTTCAGTAATAAAACATTTTGTTCAAATAAGGCCGATTTAGTTAAATGTCTATATCTGGTGAATTTGGGTTCTTCTCTTTTTGGAGATATGAGCAACGCGATATATAAAGAGACATCATGTAGACCGAAATCTTGGGTGTTTTTGGTATGTTTCTGGAGGCCTACTGGCCAGTCATCATACTGCACATTCCAGGCGGGCCTTTCCAAGCCCTGGAGAAAATGGCCAGAATGTCTCGGGATGTCGATTATTAACGTTATTGTGATATGTCATTTCTTCTGAATTTCGATTTAAAGTACCTGAAAAGTTCTCCAGAGGATACATTTCTTGTCCTTGAAGACTACTTATTATATCATTCAATATTCAACATACCTATCATTACACACAAAGCATAAAGAATTTGGATTTCCTTTGAGACTGGCGTTCGTGGAAGTGGTTCTAGACACCCTCAACAAAAACGAGACGTGCCCAGTAAAACCCAACATCACGCAGCCTAATATAAAGGCCACATTTAAAGAGGTGGTAGCTACATTCACCTTGCTTTGTGGGTTTTTAGCGGCCCAATACTTCAAAAAATTAGACTGGCTGTTTAGAAACTGAACAGTATGCTGAAACTCAACACACAACAAGAATAACATGAAGGCTTGGCCAGCATGTTTTTTTGTATTCAAGAAATGAAAAGAAAAAAATGTGCCATGTTCCTCGAATAGATCAAAAATCCATTGCACCTGAAAAAAAGTCACCCCAAACCAACAATGTCTCTATACTAATATAGGGTCTATTATTGTCATACCTATGTATGAGCCGCTCTACAACAACAGAATTGAACAAATATCAAACACGTCATCCCCAAAGCCCTGCCGAATGCAGTATAGTTCTCTTAAGAAGTCTAATTAGCACAAGTCAAAGCAACTCGCTTCAGTCAAGTCCAAACAATCCGTGTTATTTAACAAAGATCCAAGACAATAAAACACAATTCAAACGATACTACACAATTCGGGCAATCTAAAGTAGCTCCAGCAACTCATATAATGTGATATCAACTGATGCTAGTTCATAGTAATTCATACCAGTTCACATAAATACATATCAATTCACACTAGTCGCACTATACTTATCGTACCATTCCACATCAATTAACCTTAATCAGTATCAATTAGAATTCATCCATTTAATATCATTCACATTAATTCATATCAATTCATTTTGATTCGTATTATTTTAAATATTAGTTTATGTATTTGTGTCAATTGGTAGCGACACATATCAAGTCACATTAATCAGTACCAATCCGTACCAAATCACGACTTCCCATCAGTATATGCCAGTACACATCAATCCACATCAATTTATACTGTTTCATGCCAATTCGCATGTATCAATATCAATTCATCATATCAATCAATTCATAACATTTCATATCGGCTCATATCTTTTTGTCAACTAAAAGCATTTCATTTCAATTCATCAATTCATCGATTCACATCAAATCATCAAATCACATAGACCAGTATCAATTCCCACAATATCACATTCATTCATCAAATTACATAACGCAGCTCCATATTACAGGGTCATCAGAGATAAGTTATCAATACCCAAACATGAGTAACAAATGCCCTCATTGGGCTTAAAGAAGGATTTTCAACTCCATTCAAAGCACCGGCTTCCGAGGCGTATTCCAGGTGTCGTGGCAACAGATGTCTCTGGCGCCACCGAGCCAAACCTTGCAATATTTGGCTTTTTTAAACTGACAATCTCACCAGTGACTTAGGCGAGCGCCCTCTTCACAGGTATGTGCGTCATGAATCCAATTTACATCAATTTGCTAATTTGCTAAACCACATTCATTCACCCAGTCACATGAACCCACATCAATCCACGAGAAGCACTAAATAACACCAATTCACGTCAATTCACATCAATTCACCAAATCACACCAATTCACCAAATCACACCAGATCAAAAATCACACTAGATCAAAAATCACATAAATACACAATTCACATCAATTCACAAATCACACCAATTCAAGATTCAAATCAATTCAAGATTTACATCAGTTCACCAAATCACATTAATTCACCAAATCACAGCAATTCAAAAGTCACACCAATTCAAAATTCACATCAATTCGCTAAATCACATCAACTCACAAATCATATCAATTCACCAAATCACACAAGATCAAAATTCACATCAATTGGCCAAATCACATCAACTCACAAATCACACCAATTCACCAAATCACACCAGATCAAAAATCACACTAGATCAAAATTCACACCAACTCACAAATCACACCAATTCAAAAATCACACCAGATCAAAATTCACACCAATTCAAAAGTCACAGCAATTCAAAATTCACACCAATTCAAAAGTCACAGCAATTCAAAATTCACACCAATTCAAAAGTCACAGCAATTCAAAATTCACACCAATTCAAAAGTCACAGCAATTCAAAATTCACACCAATTCAAAAGTCACAGCAATTCAAAATTCACACCAATTCAAAAGTCACAGCAATTCAAAAATCACCTCATTCCACAGACAACATCAACACACAATTATAAACACCCCCGCCAGCAAAAACCCCATGCCATGTCTTATCGTCGGCCCCAGCCGAATCTGCGCCGCACCAATTCGCACCCATTCGCAGATGGCCATCAACCGCGGCGCCGGCCTCATAGTTAAGCCTCCAGCGAGCTCTAGCCACGCTAGAAACACGCCAATTCCACGCAAAAAAAACACACCGACAGCCGTCTCCGGTAGCGCCCTGCCCCCACACGCGCCAGGCACAAACCCCGCGCCCCGCTACGCAAAAAAACCGTCTTTTCGCGCGCCTTTTCCATGGATCCATCGACCCAGGAAGACAGCCTTGTGTTTGCCTCCTCCAGCAGGCAGTTGGCGCCGCCATGGCCTTTTCTGGACCCGCCAAACAGACCACCAGACACGGGCGACGACACGCTCGCGGACTCCGGCGCGCCGGGCTCGCCAGACGACGACTCGTTTCTTTTTTCCCGCCCGGAAAGCCCCCTCTCGCCGCGGATCAGCCGGCTGTTCCGTGACCCGGCCTTCGTGGGCCGCCACCCGCTGCGGCGGGGGTACGACACCTTGGGCGACACGCAGATCATCGACCTCCACGTCGCCGGCGGCAGCACGCCGCCGGAACCGGCGGGTCACGTGACCTTGTCCTGGCCCGCCGACACGCAGGTGGTTCTGGCGCCGGCGCCCTCCAGCGGGCTGGCCGATACGCAGGTGATTCCCCGGCGGCCCGGGGCCTCCGCGGGCCCGCTGCCCCGGGCGAAAAGCAGCCAGAATCCGGTCTTTTCCGAGCGTCCCGGCGAGCCGCGAGGAAGTGCCGCAGACAAACGCCCAGAAACGCCGCAGGCCAGCCCGGCGGACACCCTGGGCTTGTTTGGCCAAGCCCCGTCAAGCCCCGGGCCGCGGCGGGGGGTTTTGGGCGACACACAGGCGGATGTGGCGGACGAACCACGGGCCCGTGTTTGGCCTGGCGAGCAGCAGGACACACAGGTCATTTCCAGGCCAGCGGTGCTGCCCGGGCGCACGTCCAGGCCGGCCGCGCGGCTCCATGCATCGCCGTTCTTGGCGCTGGAGTCCACACAGCAGGACCGGACGGAGGGGCTTGCGGCCATCGACAGCTCGCCCACGAAGGGCCTGTTTTTGGGGGGCTCGGAGGAGGGAGGCCGCGGAGACATGCGGCTGGAGGCTCTTGGGAACACGAGCCGTGTCAGCGTCTCTGGGGAGACAAGACCGGTCGATATCTTTGAAGAGACAAGACCGGTCGATATCTTTGAAGAGACAGGACCGGTCGATATCTTTGAAGAAACCAGCCCCGTCAACATCTCTGAAGAGGCCCAGATGCTGGCCAAGGTGTCCCCACCCACCAGCCAAGAAAACGGCCTGTACTCCACAAGCCCGTCTGGCGTCAACACCCCGCACGCCCTGCCTGGCAGCGTCACGTTCGACGAGTCGGCCGAGGCCCCCGCCGGCAGAACCGTGGCCACCACGCAGGTGCTCAACACGCAGGAGGAATACTCGGACCCGGACCCCACGTCCCACGTGGATCTCTCGTGCAGGCCGGTGTTTTCAAGCAGCCAGAACGAGGACCACCGCCGGGCACTGCGCCTCGGCATTGAAAGCGACGACGAGGCAGGCTTGGCTTCCCGCCCCGGCCGCATGTTCTCGCTCAAGCGCCGCAGGCTTGCTTTGGAGAGCCTGTCGCAACTGGGCGACTCGGACCTGGTCCCTGCGCTTTTTGCGGGCACGGCGGGGAAACAAAGTGACCATCCCATGGACACGCGTGGCGAGGGGGGCTTGCCTGTGGACGGCGGGACCGAGCCATCCTCCGAGCTTGAGGACATCAGCCAGGACGTGAACGACATCGACTTGGACGCGCTTGCACATTCGCTCGAAGCAGGCATTCCCCGTGCTCCAGGACACTGGGCAAAGGCTTATGGAGCGGCCACGCCAAAGGACAATACACCACACAGCAACACACCGAACAGCAATGCACCATCCGACAACGCACCAAACAACGCACCAAACAACGCACCAAACAACGCACCAAACAACGCACCAAACAACGCACCAAACAATGCTCCAAACAATGCTCCAAACAATGCTCCAAACAATGCTCCAAACAATGCTCCAAACAACGCATCAACCTTCAAGGGTCGGGGCCATGACGATCAACCCCACCACGATCCACTTCTCCCCATACCGAAAACCAAGCAAGCCGCAACTCTAATGCCCCCGCATACTGTACATACACTCAAGCAGGGCGATACTTTGCGCCAGGATACCCCCGCCGCTTCGTCCCGTGACGTGGTCAAAAATGCCCATGCCGTGTGGGCTCTCTATCAGTTCAAGAAGTTCCCGGCCAAAGTGGTCACCTACGGAGAGGTCTTCTCAGTCGTGCAGTTTTCGCAGGACCACCAGATCGAGGCCCGCAACTCCGACCTCCACTTGCTCGATATCCGCGTGGGAGACGTTGTGCAATTGAAAATGCGCCATGAAGACTATGTCGTGGCCGGGCTCATGTTCTATACTGCCGAATCCACCGTGCGGTGCATCCGGGGATACGACACCGCGATCTTGGTGAGGAAGTCAAGGGCCACGCGGCTGGCTAAAGTGGCCCCGCATCCAGAAATCATGGTGTCTTTGGAAGACATTTGCATGGAGTTGAACCAGTGGACAATCCACCAGCAGCGGTTCCACATTCTCCACGAAGGCTTCGACTTGCTCCAGGACAACTACACTCTTGTGCACCAGATCATCGACGCCACGCCAGAAGAGCTTCATGATGCTCCGGCCCTCATCGAGCAGACTTTGGACAAACAGCATGTCAGTCCCCGCAAACCCACAAAGGAAGTGGCCATTTCCCGCAAATCGGATCTTTTTGCGGGCATGATATTTTTTGTGACTTCGATAGAAGGCGCTCGGAAGGATCGCTTGAGAGAAATGATCATCACCAACGGGGGGCTGTTCATTGACGGCGAAATAAAGAACGTCACGGTCCGTAAGGAACTCGCCACAGGGCTATGTCTACTTGCTCGGAAAAACCTAGACACGTTCACTTTTGGTGCTTTGCTCTCGGACGGCTATTCACGAAGTGCCAAGTATCTACAGGCACTAACATTGGGGTGGCCCATTCTAGCCGATTGCTTTGTGGACAAAGCACTCGAAAATAGGGCGTTTTTGGCAAACTGGCCTGTCTTTCTTCTCCCTGCTGGACACTCGATCCATACCAACACCGTGACGAATTTGGAAGTATACGGATTCAGGGCCAAATTCGATGCGGGCGTCTGTTTGGGCAAACAGCTCCAGAACAACAGTGGGCTTTTGAGCGGGTATCACATGATGATTTTGGACCGCAAGCAGGATAGCAAGATGATCGACATGTGTGACTTTATCTTCCATGCATTTGGCGCTAGTGGCATCAGGGTGTGCAAAACGCCGCACGATGTGGACGTTCAGCTACAGAACATGGGTACTCACAAGTGCCTTGTTTACGATAACTCGCAGGGCGAGTACATGAAGAGCCAGGAGGCACAGGCTACTAGAAAGCTGGGGATCTCTGCCAAGACAAGCTACGGGGTCGTCAGCTGGGAATGGGTGGTGCAGTGTGTCATCAGCAAGTATATATGGGACCCTGTGCACTACGTGGAATTCTAACACCTTGGCCTGAAGCAGCCTACTTTGAACATCGTTATGCATTAGTGGGGCGGCTATTTACGCAGAGGCTCTCTGGAAAATGGCCCGTGCGGCTGCCTTGATCAAAGGCAAACCAGTGTCGTTTTTCACGGCATCGCCGTTCTCCTCCAATCTCCTCAACAAGTACTCCCTGGTCTCCAAAGGTGGGCCCCAGGCAACATACTTGATGACATTGTCCACTTTGTGAGTCTTGATCAAGTCGTGGGTGATGGAGTCTGCCATGCCCAACAACTGGCCGAGACAAATGTTGGCCTTGTTGGTGTTTTGAAAGGAGTTTTCGCCTCTGTACGTCTTCTCCGTGGCCAACTTCAAAGAGTCGGCGTTGTGCGAGGCCACCACCAAGTGGCCGACCGTGGAGCTATTGCCCTGGCTGCCCAAGATGGACTCGATGCAGTACGAAATGCCCCGGTTGTAGTTGATGTCGGTGTCCTCCTTGGTCTTGTGGATGACACTGGCTCTCTGCTGTTCGGAGTGGATGTACGCACCTCTCACCAACTTCAAGCCCAACCTGTACTTGTTCTCCCGGGCCAATTTTTCCTCTTCCGCCAACAAGTCCGAGGAGCCCGACAAGTACATCTGCAAGGTTCCCACCACGGAAACCGGGGCGTCGAGCTTGTTGTAGAGCTGGTACAATCTTCTTTGCAACTCATACACGCCGGGCTGGAGGTCGTACTTTTCTGCGTCAATGACACCAACCACAAACGGCGCGGTTCTGGCGGGGTATTTCTGGGCCAACTTCTGGTTGGCCTCATAAATGGTCTTGCACACGGCGGAAGCACCGGCCACAATCTCCTCAAAGGCTGCCTTGTTCTCAGGAGAGTCGTGGTTTCTCAAGACGGCCGCGGCGTTTTTGGTGAACCCCGTGGGTTTCAAGGCGACGTATCCGGCCGGGATGGAGTTGATATCCTTGCCGGAATTCTCGATGATTGAGACCGTGTGGGGCACCAAGATCTCAGAGACAGATCTCTTGGTCTCGTCCACAATAAACTGGGGGTCGATGTTATCGTTGCCCTCGCAGGCCTCGATAGTCAAGGAGATCATCATGTTGTTGATTCCTCTGGTGGCCAATCGCTGGCCGGTCTGCTTGACGTCCTCGATGGTCTCTCCACCGCAGTAGATCTTGTACACAAGGGCCTTGATAATAGGGAGCGGCACGTAAGGAAACGCCTTGATGCAAATATTCAAAATCGGTTTGTTGAGCGTGGCCATGCCAATGACCATGAACAGGAAAAGCTCGCCTGTGGAAAAGTCTTTCAAGAAGGCAGAGTCAAAATCTGGAGTCTTGGGAATCGACTTGGGCGTGTTGGTACGGCCAGCAGCAAAGGCAACGCTGGTTTTCTTGATGGACTTGTGGAAGCATCTGCCGGGAGAAAATGGGCTTGTGAAGGTGCCGGTGTACTGAGCGGAAAACGACTTGGCGAATCTGGCAGATCCAACGAGTCTGGAAGACATGCCTTGTATTTGCTTGTTTTTTGCTCTTTTGTGTTTGCAGAAGTTAGATTATTGCAGAGCAATTAATTGAGTGGGTATTAGTGGGGGGCGCAGCAAGATATCGTTGACGTGTCACACAAATACAAGTGTTGGAAATGAAAATGCTAAGATTGGAGAGAATGAAAAGTTTGATGTCAGAAGCAAATTACGGGCCAGTTGTTTGGGGTGGCAGGCAATGCTTTTATACCATGGCGATAAGAGGCTATTCCCAGGGAAGGGCTTCGCGAGCCCCATCGAACCCCGATATGCACGTGGGAAAAACGGAGTGCGTTGGCGAGGATCGACAGCGAAAAGCAGGAGAGCGCGAAGCGGCCCCGCCACTTTCGGCATCCGTCGCTTTAGAGACGCTGCCGCGCGAAAAAAAAAGGGTAACCGATAGAGAGGCACCAAAACGTGCGTCCGGAAACGGCAAGTGAGAAACTCCAGCTGGGCGAGCAAATAATCTCACGCCAGATGATGGGATGCAATGCCGGGTGAATTTGGAGTGCAGACTAGTGCCTACTGCCATTGCGGGTACTTTTCTTTAGTTGTCCCAAGGAGGCCCGTTCACGTGACCCCAGAGATGCGGGGAGCGACCGTTTTAGATTTTACGGTGGAGCTCCCGAGCCATGCTTTGCTCTCCACTGGGTTTGAACATCAGGCGGCTAAGGCGGCTAAGGCGGCTGAAAGTCCCTGATTCAGGCATGGTGTTTGAAGGCGCGTTAAATGAGAATCCGGAGACGTAATTCCGTACCCCTCTGATATGGTCATGCACCCCGCGCAGAAGCTTGACAGCGAACATCTCATTCTTTGAATGCTCGTTTCTTTTTTGAACGGCAATTACTGCTTTTTCCTGGGGCATGATAAGCTCGGCATGCGTATCGGAAACGAAACGCTGGCCAACTGACTCCACCCGTTTTGGGAATCGAATCTGGGGGAGCGGATGTTTGGGTTCCTCTTGTTTTGGGTGATGAATAGCCGGGTTCAGAGTCAGCCAGAAAGTTTCGGTGTTTTTTTTTTTTTGTTTTTTTTTTTTTTCCCTGGAATCAAATATGGACTGTGCAAGCTGGCAATTGCAGCTTGAACGAAAAGTGAAAAAACAGTTTGAAACTGAATTTAATGCTGACATCCGGACATGATGTAGTATTCAGGCACGTGGGGTTGAAGGATGCGAAATTAGGTGTATCACGCCGCAATAGACATTCGTTGAGTCTTTGTCAGAAAACGCAAAAGACAAAGGCACATCTCTCTTGTCGCAGCAATGTTTGCATTGTTAAATAACATGTGGAATCTATACAATTTTGCTAGCTGCGGTTGCACGGTGCTGTTTTCCGGAACATGCTGCAAACACTGACTCAAAGCATGATCTCAAGTTTCAACGACAGTCTACTCCAAGGGATTTATCGAAATCAATGAACGAACAAAAGTAACTTTTTCATCATAGGTGTTGGCCGACGATAGGTATTGATTGACGAAGTTGCAACTTCAACTCCACGATTCCATGCACTTTCCCGACTCCGTGCTTCCAGTCGATACATTCATTTCACTTTTTTTTTCAAAGAAACATCATCTTATAGGGTATCACTGGAGAGATGTAAAACCCCAACACTAACGAGAAACTATAAAGAAAAAAACCTATGATAGATCGCAACATTGGCTCAGGTGAGAATGCGGGAGCACCAATTCACGAAGTCTCCGAAAGAGGATGTGACCCTGTCAAATAGACTTCTGCCCACAGCCAATGTCAACCAAATAAATGACATCGTCCCATAGGATATGTTTTCCTGACGGCTCGTGACCATAGTTCACTTGAAATGGCGGCAAGACGTATATTTGTCTTTGCCTCCTGGTCACTAAGCAAATAAACCCTGCGAACGACTTTAACAAACCAATTAAGGTTTCTTGAATTTTCAAAGGAAGTATTTAAAGGAGCCAAGAACTCCCTTCAGTGCGTTGGAGCTTGGAAATCTTAAATGGAAAGCCTCTTTGTATAGCGTGTCATCTTTATGCAAGGCCAGTGCTGATCTTCCCTGTATTGTTAAAACTGACAGATGTACCATCGTGAACGATGACAATCACGCACTTCACGCCATTCACGCGATGGCACTCAGATTTAAACCCACCGCTGCAGTCTCATCGTGTGCTAGATGCAGCGATGATTAGACATTCTCGTAGTTTCAAATAGTCCACAGATCATCCACAGATTATACACTATCAACCAGTATCATCACTCTATCTGCTATGGACTTCACGAGACATAGGGGTTTGGTATTACTTTTTGATCACTACTTTCTCCAGACTGACACTGGAGTTCTATCTCACCGTTATACATTCTAGCTAGGGAACCTTTGAAACTCGAGAGAATATTCGATGAGTTGTTCAAAGTGATATCTGACGGAACTCCCTATAAAAGAGGTACATGTAGTCATATATGCGCTTACAGGGACCATCAGCAACAAGCTGATACCAGGGACCTTACACTATCATCCATCATCCATTATCACCCAGTATTATCCACTCCGTCATCCTGAATTAATTATTATCTAGTCTTACCCACTGTCAGCTGATATTATCCACGCTATCATTTACAAATTATGTACTATCATCCAATATTATCCAATATCAACCAGTATTGTCCACTACCATCCACAATATATCAGCATTATATCCACAAAGTACACACCATCATCCACGATAAATCAGCATTATAGTTCAATATCATCGTCTATCATCCACAGATTATACTCTATCATCCGCAATACATCATCATTTTCATTAAATACCATCCACTATCATTCATAGAGTATATCATCCACAATAAATCAGCATTATCATTCAATATCATCCACTATCATCCACAAAATATACACCATATGTTAGAGACTTCACGGGACATAGGGGTTATGTATTACTGTTTCATCACTCCCGATGGGGCGAGGGCTGCGAACTGATCCGAAGTGATCTGAAGCGGCACGGCCAGGCACGGCAAACCAAGGGCGCTGAGTGACCAGGCTGGAGGTTGAAAATGAGTCAGTAAATAGTAAATCGTTACAAACGAAAAGAAGTCACGGTAATGGTGGACACTGCCCCGAATGCAGTAATTATTATCGCGGGGCAGAAGGCCACTAAAGCCACTGGTTATAATGGTTATAACTTTCGGTTCTGATCTGAACATTCCGGGTACGACCTCCATGTTCGGGACTTTACGGGACATATGAGTGATCAAATAGCAATACATAAACCCTATGACCCGTGAAATCTCTAACACCATCATCCACAATATATCAGTAATATTATCCACAGATTATCCACCTCCATCCGCAATATATCAGCATTATCATCCACAGATTATCCACTATCATCCAATATCAACCAAAACCAGCCAAAATCAACAATATCAACGAAAATCAACAATATCAACTAGTATTATCCACAATATCATCCACAAATCATACACCAACATTCACAATACATCATCATTTTCATCAAATAGCAATCAATATCATCCACCACCCAATATCATCCATCGTCCAAACTCAATGGCTATCAATCGGGGCCATATATGCTGTATGCCCTCAATTTCGTGGTTCAGGTCCGACGAAATGAAATGCCGTAAGCTGTTGACTTCTTAAATTGAGGCATGAATTTGTACCGCAAAGCGATTCGTCAGAACTTTTCTTAGTGAGTCTTTTTGAATGTATTTCAGCAGAATTGTTTGGAGTATAAGAATGTGACAAAGACATTGGCGGAAGCCAGCTGGACCATGAAGCTGCAATTTTTTCACTGATTAATCTAAATATTTCTAGGGCAGGGAGCGAAAGTTTTGGGACAAATTGGACTCAGTGGGTATTCATTTTGATGAAGTTTCAGCAGTCCAAAATCATATCAATCAGAATTTTTCATCGGTCCCGTTACGTAGAGATACGATGGAACGCTCCCCATTTCAACCATCTGTTTGTTCACCTCACCCTACCAAATCTACCTGCTTCAACCTTTCTCTTTTTCTTCCTTGTCTCAATCTCTCTTATTCTACCTTATATGTTTTATAGTGTCTCTTTGGCCTTCCACTATCATCCTCCATCCAGTATCATCCACTATCATCTATCATCCAATATCATCCATTATTATCCACACTATCATCCACAAACTACACTCTACCCTCCCCAACATATCAGCAATATCATCCACGAATTACATTCCACCTCCCAAAAAATATCAGCATTGTCATTCGCAAATTATACTCCACCATCCGCAATATGTCAGCATTATCCACAGATAACACTCTACCGTCCACAATAAATCAGCATTATCATCCACAATTATCCACAGATTATCCACAGATTATCCACTATCATCCAATATCATTCAATATCAACCAACACCAACATCAACCAACATCAACCAATATCAACCAACATCAACTAATATCAACCACAAACCATCATCCACAATACATCATCTTTCTCGTTAAATACCATCCACTATCATTTGCAAATTACACTCTACCATCCGCAATAAATCAGCATTGTCATTCAGTATCATCCAATATCCGCATTATCATCCAGTATTATCTACACTATCATCGACAAAATATTATCATTATCATCTTCAAATCACACGTCCCCATCCACAACACATCAGCATTATCATCGACAAAATATTGTCATTATCATCCGCAAATCACACCTCCCCATCCACAACACATCAGCATTATCATCCACAGAATATCAATATTATCATCCGCAAATCACACCTCCCCATCCACAACACATCAGCATTATCATCCACAACATATCATCATTGTCATCTTCAAATCACACCTCCCCATCCACAACACATCAGCATTATCAT